>NW_013575497.1:2016-2080 GCF_000499745.2 Eimeria mitis | reverse complement strand
ATTCCTACTCGTAAGCTCCATACACCTAGCTAGCTAGCTGGCTAGCTAGCTAGCTAGCTGGCTA
>NW_013575497.1:0-1913 GCF_000499745.2 Eimeria mitis | reverse complement strand
ATTCCTACTCGTAAGCTCCATACACCTAGCTAGCTAGCTGGCTAGCTAGCTAGCTAGCTGGCTAGCTAGCGGGTCCGGTATAGTTAGCAGGATAGACAGTTGGCTAGTAACCTGGCTAGCTAGCTAGCTAGCTAGCTAGCTGTCTATCTATTTATCTAGCTAGCTAGCTAGCTAGCTAGCTGGGGTAGTTGTGTGGGGGGGTTGTTTGGGTGTGGCTAGCTGCCCAGCTAGCCGTTGTTTGGGGTCGCAGCTCCTTTACCTTGCATACTTATACTTTTGCTGCTGTTGCTGCTGCTGCTGCTGCTGCTGCTGCTGCTGCTGCTGCTGCTGCTGCTGTGTTGCTGCAGTTTCTGGCGAACCACCAGGCGGCGTTGGTGGGGTTGTTGATTTATTTTATGTTTGTTTTATATTTTCTTTTTTGCGTTCTGAAGGGTTGTTTCTCCGTCGGCATGAGAGTACAAACCCTAAACCCTAAACCCTAAACCCTAAACCCTTAGTTTAAATAAAACCCCTAAATTGTAGTTATCCTGTTGCTGCTTGGTTTATAATTGAGGGTTTTGTATCTGAAACTTACGGTGGTTTCCGGTGGTTAGGGTCTAGGGTTTATGATCTAGGGTTTAGGGTTTAGGGTTTAGGGTTTAGGGTTTAGGGTTTAGGGTTTGTGTGTGCAGCTGTTTTGTTGTTTTTCTATCCACCCCCTTCGCCGCGACGCCACCCGCCTGAACTCTCTTTTGTTTAATGTTGGGGTTATTTGTGTTTCTTCTTGCGGAGCTGTTCTTCTCTCTTACGTGAGGGTTTAGGGTTTAGGGTTTAGGGTTTAGGGTTTAGGGTTTAGGGTTTAGGGTTTGGGTGTATACAGGGCATTGTAGAATTTTTGTTTTTTTGTCATTTTTTTTCGTTTTTTTTTTATTTTCGCCTTTTTATATTTATTTATTTATTTATTTTTAATTAATTAATTAATTTATTTTATTTATTTATTTATTTATTTATTTTTTATTTATTTTTTTTTATTTATTTTATACAGAATTCCTTTCATGGCTACGCAACAGGCACTGAAGCGGCCTTAACTTTTGGCGTTGAGTTTCAGCATCTGCGTCTTCTGGGGTACCCCCTAAACCCTAAACCCTAAACCCTAAACCCTAGGCCTGAATATGTATTGTATATTGTGTTTTTTGTTTAGCTTTTAGGTTTTAGTTTTGTCTTTCTTCTGTTTTATCAGCTGAAAATTACTTCATTCGAGGGTTTAGGGTTTAGGGTTTAGGGTTTAGGGATTGGGAGATTAGGGTTTAGGGTTTTGAGGGTTTAGGGTTTAGGGTTTAGGGTTTAGGGTTTGTGTGTTCAGGCCTATATTCCGTTGGCATGTATTTGAGTTTATTCTTTTGGGTTTTTTTCTTCTTGCTGCTGTTTGTGGTTTTATAAAGTGCTGCTGCTGCAGCCGCAGGCAGCAGCAGCAGCAGCAGCTTGCTTCTGTCTCCCCAATACCACCTCTCCTGCAGAAGCTATTAGATAAATCATCAGCAGCAGCAGCAGCAGCAGATCCTGCTGCTGATACAGCAGCAGCAGCAGCTGCTGCTGCAGTGGGGGAAGGGCAGCAGCAGCAGCAGCAGCAGCAGCAAACTGCTGCAGCAGCAGCAGCAACAGCACCCCACAACCCGAGAGGTATCTCTCGTCTATTCCGACACACAACCAAACAGCAGCAGCAGCAGCAACAGCAGCAGCAGGAGCTGCTGCAGCAGCAGCAGCAGCAGCAACTCCTCCTCCTCCAGCAGCAGCAGCAGCAGCAGCAGCAGCAGCAGCAGCAAAACCCTTTCAGCCGGCGGCGAGTTGAATTCGCCGAAGGAAGAGGAGCCAGCAGGCCGCTAGAAATCACAAAAAACGAAAATACAGAAAACACAAAAAAAAAGAAATGGGGA
>NW_013575496.1:1207-2286 GCF_000499745.2 Eimeria mitis | reverse complement strand
CTCACCCCATGCATGCCTTGGCGCACGCAAATGCTTATCCGCAAATTCCTGTCTGGCTGCCTCCTACTCGGACACGCCCACAACAAGCAGCGCCATGCACATTCTTATCGGCGCTAGCAAACGTACTGGCTCGGGCTGAAACATGCACCCAGACCAACACGCAAAGAGCGCTCACCTTGTCCGACAAGTAGACCCCTGCAAATCCTGGACCACCAAGTCGTTCCCAGCTGCCCGAACGTCTCCAATGCAGTAGCATATTCACTAGAGCGCCAGTCCGGCGGGAGAACGCAGTCGTTGACGCCCCCCATTTGATAATGCCGGTCACATCTACGAATGCGCGGTGGTGATAGGCGCTTCCACGCGCCCGTCTCTGTCAGCGTTTAATAATTCCAACTGCCCACGTACTTCCTGCATCATGCAATGATGGGCGGGATACAAGGCCGTGCTGCACATTATTCCCGCGCCGTTGAGCTTTGTGCTGAGCGCGGTGGCCTCGCATCCGCTGGCGCGTAGGTCCGTACAGCAGCGGACGAAAAAAAGCATCAAACAAGCGTACTAGCAAGACAGCGCGTGCACAGGTCAGTCTCCACAGACGTCAAAACCCAACGACGCATCATGCAAAGCCGGCACAACGCTGTGAGATGGACGGTTATGAACAAATCGCCTCAGAGCAGCGCCACATTCACCAGAGCGCCAGTGCAGTGGGGCACATCAGTTCCTGACAAACCGTATTTGAGACTGCGGACGCAATACTCGAATGTGCTGTTGTGGTAAACGCTGCAATAATCTCTGATACCCGTCAGCTTCATGTATATCCAAGTATCTGCGCACTCGCTGCACAATCCAACGATGTGCGAGAAACAAGGCCATGATGCGCATTGTGCCTGCCCGGTTGACCTGTGTGCTGATCGTACTCGCCTCCATTCCAGTGCCTCGTAGTTCCATGGAGCAGCGGGCAAAGTAGACAGAACTAACAAACGTGTCGGGTGGGCAGAAGCTTGCGCACGCCCAAACCCTCAGACGGAAAAACGCAATGAACCATCTTGCAAGACCAGTTCTATGAGAACAACGCTCAACAT
>NW_013575496.1:0-1189 GCF_000499745.2 Eimeria mitis | reverse complement strand
CCAATGCAGTGGCATATTCACTAGAACGCCGATTTGGCGGGAGAACGCAGTCGTTGACGCCGCGCATTTGAAAATGCCGGTCACATCTACGAATGCGCGGTGGTGATAGGCAATTCCACGCGCCCGTCTTCGTCAGCGTCTAATGATTTCAACTGCCCACGTACTTCCTGCATCATGCAATGATGGGCGGGATACAAGGCCGTGCTGCGCATTATTCCCGCGATTTTGAGCCTTGTGCTGAGCGTGCTACCATCGCGTCCGCTGGCGCGTAGGTCCATACAGCAGCGGACGAAAAAAAGCATCAAACAAGCGTAGCGTACTAGCAAGACAACGCGTGCACAGGTCAGTCTCCACAGAAGTCAAAACCCAACGACGCATCGTGCAAAGCCGACACTACGCTGTGCGATGGACGGTTTCAACAAATCCCCTCAGCGCAGCGGCACAATCACCAGAGCGCCATTGCAGTGGGGATCCTCAGTCCCTGACAAACCGCATTTGAGACTGCGGACGCAATACTCGAATGTGCTGTGGTGGTAAACGCTGCAATAATCTCTGATACCCGTCAGCTTCATGTATTTCCAACTATCCGCGCACTCTCTGCACAATCCAACGATGTGCGAGAAACAAGGCCATGATGCGCATTGTGCCTGCCCGGTTGACCTGTGTGCTGATCGTACTCGCCTCCATTCCAGTGTCTCGTAGTTTCATGGAGCAGCGGACAAAATCGACAGATCAACAAACGTGTCGGGTGGGCAGACGCTTGCGCACGCCCAAACCCTCAGACGGAAAAACGCAATGAATCATCTTGCAAGACCATTTCTATGAGAACAACGCTCAACAGCGAACGTCTCCAATGCAGTGGCATATTCACTAGAACGCCGATTTGGCGGGAGAACGCAGTCGTTGACGCCGCGCATTTGGAAATGCCGGTCACATCTACGAATGCGCGGTGGTGATAGGCGCTTTCACGCGCGCGTCTCCGTCAGCGTTTAATAATTCCAACTGCCCACGTACTTCCTGCATCATGCAACGATGGGCGGGACACAAGGCCGTGCTGCGCATTATTCTCGCGCTGTTGAGCTTTGTGCTGAGCGTGGTGGCCTCGCGTCCGCTGGCGCGTAGGTCCCTACAGCAGCGGACGAAAAAAAGCATCAAACAAGCGTAGCGTACTAGCAAGACAACGCGTGCA
>NW_013575495.1:2012-2286 GCF_000499745.2 Eimeria mitis | reverse complement strand
AACATGTTGTTTCGAAGTGTTTGGAAGGAATTAGGCCCTTTTCAAAATATGCAGGCCGAGCTAGAAGGGTTCCCCCGGCACAAACCAAAAAATATCAGCCCAGCGCCATGTTGGCTGCCAAAACTAGCCCATACACTTCATGTAAAGGGTGGAAAGACACATTCAGAACAGACGCAATAGATCAATTAGCTCATTTGGAGGGGGAAATGTTCATCCCACCGAACAATTTTAACCCACTCTCTACAGTCCCCTAATATTTATCGCCCTTACACAG
>NW_013575495.1:0-1947 GCF_000499745.2 Eimeria mitis | reverse complement strand
CAGCAGACGATCAACTGCAGTACTTGCACTGAACAAGTTCCACTGTAACGAGTATCCTCGGCCTTACCTGAGGCCAGCTGAGTGTTTGAATACCGTTGGAATCCTTGAGATAAGAGTTTCCAAAGAGGGGCTGACATCCGTTCTTGTGACCAGGCAGCCTGAGAGAGGCTGCTCAAGGGCATGGGGCTGGGGGAGGGAAGTCAGCCTGCCACGAGTTGCAACGCACCCTGCTAAAACGCAGCTGCGACGCAGCTTCACATGCGTTCACGACGAAGCCCTGTTTCTGGATGCATTAACACTATAGGCGATTGCTTAGCACGTACTTGGGCCCTCAGTGGTCATGTTGCACTTGAGTAGGGGTACACAGAACTTCAGACAGACAACGCTACATTCATCCCGCCACCTATGACGAGGGAACAAGTGTAGAATTCTCCAGATTCGCTGTAGCACCTATGAAGCCGGCTAAGAATTGCAGTAGACCAGCATAGTAATAAGAGGTGCGATGAAATTGTTCAGCGCATGTACTGCGCCTGCCTCTTACTTCTCACCGCTCTCGGTATGTGCTCGTTGCTATATGTATTATGAAAGGGTCACAAGCGAGGTGGAGGATCGGTTCTATCAATGACTGCGAGCTCAGCGCATCGGCAGTATTTTGCTCTTCACTATGGGGGGAAATCGTATCGTTATCTCCGCATGCTTCAGGGCCTTATTAGCATTCCCCCGATCTGTATGGCCCTTAAGCAGTGGATAGTTCTTGGCAGACAAGAAAACCGGTACTATACGGACGACGCATTTGGCATTCACAAGCAGATGAAGTGTGTACACTCATACTGGGTGCGAGCGTTCTGATCACGGCAGTGCCTTATTTCAGGTGCAAGGTAACTCGAAGGCATACGGGTCTACCGGGTCAAGGCCCACAGTGTATAGAAAGCGGAGGCCTCATCACTGCGGATCGAGGATTTCCGACAATGATGGTTTGGCGGTTGTTTTTCGCTACTACGCTTCTTTTTGCGTTGGTTTCGTTGACATACTCGTCGATACACTGGGTATAATTGAGGTAGCAACTTCCGAGATATGTTAGTAAACGAGGGTGACTATGGAGAACAACCTTGACCTTGTTGACCGGATACGCTGGGATCTGAAAAGTCGAGACAGGTCAGCTAATTTAGATGATGAATAGAGTGTGAACTGCAGGTGGTCAAGTGTGCTTCCATCCGGGGGCACCGCAAAGTTTCGCTAATGGGTGATGTTCTCGAAGGGCTTGAAGTGGGCCCACATCTGCATAAAAATAGCACTGCAGATGAAGGTTGCGCACTTGGCACTTGGCCTTCAGCATCGAGCATGAACAAGCAAGTACATGCTGGATGCTGAAGGCTAAGTAAAGATGCACGTCCCAATTTCACACAGCCCATGCTACTCATAGATCCACCACACCTAACAAAAAACTCAGCTGACCTCCACCCGGTATGCAGGAAAACTGGGCACAGGTGAAGAGGTGGCGGCGTGTCGTGAGTTACTGCGCACCTTGCTGCAAAGTTCAAGATAACCCCATATGCAGCCCAACCAAGCCCCCCATGCTGCAAATATTAATACTCTAAGTGATTTTAAAACGCCGGCTGGCCTTTAGTAGCCAGCCTTTATGGAAGTAGAGATACAGGCACCAACTTAATAGAGCCCTTGATAACGTTACGGGCTGCAAGTCATTCTCGTAATGAAGCATGACCGAGCCCACTTTGCTGCTCACAGCAACACTTGTTGAATATTGATTTGTTTCTCAATTGCCAGCATTCGTACGTGTCCTGATGCGGCTGCAAGCCTCTGACTGCCCGTCATACAGAAAGCTACACAAATGCCAGTTAAGCTAAGCCCAGTTCGGTCCTGTAACGCTGGTTCTCCGGCCTTAACCTGACCGGAGACGAGCCGCAATGAAGGCAAAGACTTAAAGTA
>NW_013575494.1:995-2288 GCF_000499745.2 Eimeria mitis | reverse complement strand
AGCTGCCCTACTCTTCTCCGCATCCCCGGGCCGGTTCTTGGGCATGTGCCTGCGCCACACGCTTTCCCCGCGGGGGGGAATATTGTAGTGCGAGCACACTGCAACAGGACGGTACTTTTATATGAGCTAGGGTCATAGTGTCCCTCCCTTGTTGCTAATTCGAATTTCCTAACTACACTCTCGTTTACGTTGTGTGTTATCTTCTCACTAGTACTCCCATGTATCTTTCACTCACAGCTGCGTTCTACATGGGTGCTACCTGGGTGGCGGTCGCAGCTGAGTGGCTACGGTGGCCCAAGTCGGCATCGATGGTCTAGAAAGAATGTGACGGGTGACGGCCTCCAACAAAGACCCGAACTATGCTCGCCTGTTTTAATTCGAACACCCTTGACACTAATCATAAGCATTTTGTTCCGTTTCGTTTCGTAATTAATTATCTGCCTTACGTTACGAGATATAGCCTCGCTGTGCAAGGACGCGACTCTGGGGCCACCCGTCTAGGGTCTTACTAGGTCCCTATAACCACTCCGTCTATTTAGTACATACTGGAGAGCCATCAAGCTGCCAAATGGCTTGTTCGAACTATTTATAAAGGGACAGTTTCGGTATCTTTCTAGGAGAAGAAGATTTTTCTCTCCTTTTTCTTGCCCTGTTGAACCCCAGGGCATCACAGCGTCGCTGTAGCGTGGTTTGCCTGCAACTAGCACAGGAACATATACTTGGCCTTTGTAGGTTGCTTCCAACCAAATGAAAACACTCTATAAGTGTATACAGAAGTAACTGATGCGGTAAGAGAAGCTTCGTTGAAACTTCCTTGTGCTCACACTTCGGGCTGGCTTGCATCGCCAGCTGCGCCGAGGTGCACTGCAACTCCAGTTAGGCTACCTCCTCCCCCCCAGTCCCAGGCCCTGCGCTGAACACCCAAGAAGCGCCGCAACAGGAGGAGGTCACCTGCCTTTGGAGAAACTCTTTGCTCAAGTCTTTCGCTTCATTTCAGCTCGTTTCTGTCCTTGAATAAGGCCCGGAAGCAAGCGTTACAGACGCTAGATGCAATAGAGTCAGGGTACCAACGATAAGATTTTCCTAAAAGCTTCTGACCTCCTCTTTAGTCTCCGGGCATCCTCAGCACGGTGGCTCGAGGGCTTGGAGATGGTACGAGATGAGCCACGCCAACATGAGCCGTACCGCACTTCGCTGTAACCAGTACTGCACCGGCGACCTACATGCGAGCGCAGCCACTCATCCTTTTCCACATGCACTAGCACTACAATCAATAGTTGAATGCTTGGCCAC
>NW_013575494.1:0-890 GCF_000499745.2 Eimeria mitis | reverse complement strand
GCGGGCAGATGCCAGCATCCCGCTAGCGTTGTCATTCGATATCCATATGTAGTGTCGGGTTAGCTCCTCAGTTGCAAAACAGGAATGTCGAAGACAAAGGGGCCGACGAGTGCACAGCTGTACAATACGGTCTTCCGCACCGGGAGGAAATCAAGCCAACTTGGTAAACGCGTCTTGGTAAGGAGTCGCAAATACCGCACCAGTATGCTGGGATATTCTATTTGATAATCTGTTCCCGGGTGGCTCATGGTGGTCATGTTATGGATATTCCGCAGCCATCCCCGTACACCCGCAGCTCTAGACGTCCCTACATAGCTTGCAGACGCGCAGGAAACCATGGGAAAACAGCGAGCTCCGGGTAGCAAAAGGCATCAGTAGTCGGTTTCAGTGCAGGCAATTCGGTTCAAGTGCGTTATCACGCTGTTCGAAGTGAGCAGCGCTGCGAGCAGTCGAAGAAGTTCGCCGTGCGATCGGAAGGGCTTTTCGCTCTTCGTGTTCGGTGTAAAGCGCTGGCATGCATCATCAACTTACCGCTGACACGCAGATGTCACCATACCATTGCCGCTAGCTTTCTTAAATAGCTCAGGGAAACAACAAAGTACTCCCGAAGTATTTTCACGCGCGTGCAGAAACGTCACCGGTAGAGGGAACAACCGGAAGAGAGTGAGACCCTGAACAGAGGCGTAACTACTCGCACTTCCTACAGGAAACAATGATATTACGTTAAATGGCCAGACAACCGATACGCTGAGTGGGTTGCTGATGATCGCTTGTGCGAATGGGTTTCTAAGAATCGCCTGTGGGGTGGACTTCCGCTGGACGTTCGTGTGAAGCAATCTCTCTGCAACATCCGCACCCCCTTATTGACACAACGGCGGTACCGCACGCGT
>NW_013575493.1:1598-2558 GCF_000499745.2 Eimeria mitis | reverse complement strand
GCCGCTGCTGCTGCTGCTGCTGCTGCTGCCGCTGCTGCTGCTGCTGCTGCTGCTGCTGCTGCTGCTTATGCTGCTGTGAAGAGCTGCATGCGTCTCCTTATATTAATTTCTAGTGCCCTCCATTCATTTCTCTCTGGCGTACAAAAAACAATTTTCAGCCTCTTCTGCTGCTGCTGCTGCTGCTGCTGCTGCTGCTGCAGCTGCTGCTGCTGCAGCTGCTGCAGCTGCCAACGATGTGCTGCAGCAGCAGCACAGTATGCTGCTGCATGCAGAGGATACCCCCCCGCCCCCGTCGCCAGCAGCGGCACCGCGAGCGTCTGCAGCCCCAAAGCAGCAGCAGCATCAAACGCATGCATATAACATAGTTCTAGTATATGAAGATAAGGGGCTTTCTGTTGTCTCTCTTGCTGCTGCTGCTGCTGCTGCTGCTGCAGCTGCTGCTGCAGCTGCTGCTGCTGCTGCTGCTGCTGTTTTTTGTGCTGCTTCGATTGAGCCGCGTCGCAGGCTATGAGCTGCAGCAGCTGCTGCAGCAGCTGCTGCTGCGGCAGCACAGCATTGGGCTCCACGCAGTGCAGCAGGAACAGGGGAGCAGCAGCAAACCCAGGGGTTAATACGAGGGACCCGCGCTGCAGCAGCAAGTGCGGCGGCAGAGGGGGCCTGTCTCCTGCTGCTGCTGCTGCTGTTGCTGCTGCTGCTGCTGCTGCTTCTGCTGCTGCTGCTGCTGCTAAAGGAGAACACGAACTCAAAGCGCCCTTTAGTGCAGCTGCTGCTCCCCGGGCTGCTGCTGCTGCTGCTGATGTTGCTGGCCCTGCTGCTGCTGCAGGAGCAGCAGCAGCAGCAGCAGCAGCAGCAGGAGAAAGGGGCCATTGCTGCTGCAGCTGCGGGGTCAGAAACACTGCATGCATTTTCTGTGCAACAGCGAGGAAGGTGTTGAGCGCAGCATCCACTGTAATAATACCT
>NW_013575493.1:720-1342 GCF_000499745.2 Eimeria mitis | reverse complement strand
GCCCTTTAGTGCAGCTGCTGCTCCCCGGGCTGCTGCTGCTGCTGCTGATGTTGCTGGCCCTGCTGCTGCATGTGCTGCTGCTGCTGCTGCAGGAAGAGATGCAGCCAGGGGCCAGCAGCAGCAAACAGCTGCGAGGCCCCCCGAAAGCCGCGGCCTTCTCCATATATCCGCAGCGATCGATCCAACCCAGCCACAGCTCCGCAGCAACGCAGCTTAGATATATCTGCAGCAGCAGCAGCAGCAGCAGCAGCAGCAGCAGCAGCAGCAGCAACAGCAGCAGCAGCAGCAGGAGGGAGAAGAGATGAAGAGTAATAGCTGTTGCATGAAGACAAGGAAAATACCGAGATGGTCAGAAACTGCAGCAGCAATTGCAGCAGCAACTGCAGCAACAGCAACAGAAACAGCAGCAGCAGCAGCAGCAGCAGCAACAGCAGCAGCAGCAGCAGCTTGGCTCTTGGTTTACCTCCGAGGTGTAGGGCCACATAATCCCAGACAGCAGCAGCAGCAGACTCCGCTGCCTGTTCTCCTTCCTGTACCCCCTGCTGCTCCTGCTGCTGCTGCTGCTGCTCCCGCTGCTGCTGCTGCTGCTGCTGCTGCTGCTGCTGCTGCTGCTGCTGCTGCG
>NW_013575491.1:2182-2560 GCF_000499745.2 Eimeria mitis | reverse complement strand
TTTAGGGTTTTTGAGGGTTTAGGGTTTAGGGTTTTTGAGGGTTTAGGGTTTTTGAGGGTTTAGGGTTTTTAAGGGTTTAGGGTTTAGGGTTTTGTGTGTGTGTTCAGGGTTGGATATGCGTGTATACTGGCGGTGTATATATTGGTTTATATTTTTATATTTATTATTTATTTTTCCTTTAGCTGTATTTTATTATGAGAGCGACACAGACCCTCGCTTATACAAAACCCTAAACCCTAAACCCTTTCTCTCTTCTCTGTGTTTTACTCTTGGGGTTGTTGCTGCTGCTGCTGCTGCTGCTGCTGTTTGCTTCTTCTTCTGTCGCTATATACAGCTCACCCTCGATCAAACCCTATGCACACAAGTCGTAGCACCCAG
>NW_013575491.1:1680-2082 GCF_000499745.2 Eimeria mitis | reverse complement strand
TTGCTGCTGCTGCTGCTGCTGCTGCTGTTTGCTTCTTCTTCTGTCGCTATATACAGCTCACCCTCGATCAGACCCTATGCACACAAGTCGTAGCACCCAGTAAACCCTAAACCCTAAACCCTAAACCCTAAACCCTAAACCCTCGATACACCTGAAACCCTAAACCCTTGAGAAACTCTAAACCCTTTGATAAACCCTAAACACTTGCTAAACCCTAAACCCTAATTCTTAAACCCTAAACCCTAAACCTCAGCAGCACACAGGCGTCTACGCCCCCCACCCCAACCCTCACCAAACCCTAAACCCTAAACCCTAATTCCTAAACCCTAAACCCTAAACCCTCGTTTGTGCTGCTGCAGATCAACCGGATTGGATGCGAGAGTTTTGTTCTACTCTCCCTGA
>NW_013575491.1:1427-1580 GCF_000499745.2 Eimeria mitis | reverse complement strand
CCTAAACCCTAAACCCTCGATACACCTGAAACCCTAAACCCTTGAGAAACTCTAAACCCTTTGATAAACCATAAACCCTTGCTAAACCCTAAACCCTAATTCTTAAACCCTAAACCATAAACCTCAGCAGCACACAGGCGTCTACGCCCCCAA
>NW_013575490.1:6328-15377 GCF_000499745.2 Eimeria mitis | reverse complement strand
CTGGATAGCCCCAACTATTCCAAAGGATGCTTTAGACACGACCAGCTGCCGCTGCTGTTGTTGCGCGCTGCAACTGCATCTACCCGCCTACGGAGAAGCATATCGTACACTAGCATGCAGATACTACGCATGCTTCTCTGACCCACTGCTGAGTTGCATAAGGAGAAACGCTTCTGTTGCTGAAGAAAAATCACTTGCAAATAAGACACGAGCAGCCAAAACCGAAGCCTACAGAAGTTCGTCCACGAGAGCTCAAACTAGATAAAAATTTGGAGCCCAACGGGATTCAAAATGATGGCTAAGGGGATAGCCGCCCCTCTCCTGTCATTCGGGGCCCAGGAGAATGGCGCTTGCTACCTACAAACCGGTTTTTTCCTGTGCTTTGCCTTCCTCCTCGTGCTGTTGGCGTACGTTGGCATTGTTCTGGAGGTCGTCGAGGTGTGCAACCGGCGATTGGCCTGAGCAGCTCCGGGTGAATACGCACTCGATGGTTCGCAGCCAATTTTCAATGTGCCTGACGAGCGGGCAGGCCAAGCAGTGTTGTCAGTTGCTGCTGAACTGCAGAAGCTGCTATTCATATGAATATGGAAGCAGCTTAATCGTGCGATAGCAGCCATTATTATCTGTCAAGTCTGAAGGGCTTACATTTACTATCACGTTAGTGACTCGAGACCTCCTTATGTCGCCAACGGCGCATAATGGGAAAGCTTGCATGAAAAACAGCTGAAATATGCAGTGCCGGTTTGCATACATGTACTGAGCTTTAGGGATGCACCTCCTCCGGAAACGGAAAAACTGAAGCGAGAGGGAACACCGTGATTTAACGGAAAGAGCTTGATGAGCGTACTGGAAGGCGCGGAGATGTGTAATCATGCAGACGATATCTCAGATGGGGTTGCCACATAGACGACTCCACAACATGATAAGCCAGTCTGTTGAGGGCTTCGCTGTGATATGCATTCACAGGCGTGCGGTTGATGACTGTATGTCTCCAAACCTGGAGCTGTTCTCTAATGTACTGCAGTGGCTAAATCATAGGAAATCAGGTTTCATGTTCCCATCCTGGAGAGCCACTTCGTGTTGTGCTTTGTAAATTTCAAAGTGCCGCCAGTGCCTGCAACGACATACGTTGACAGCTTTAGAGGGAATATGCAAGTTTGGAGCTGAGAGCTTGTAGTGCCTCACAAAGGGGACTTGAAGAGTAATTCCCGTGTCCTTGGATGCCACCATATATATATATATATATATATATATATATATATATATATATATATATATATATATATATATATATGTATGTATGTATACACTACATATATATATACTACGGGGTGTCGCTGTATTGGTCACAGCTGTTTCTCTACGTGAGGTAGCTGCATGCCGAGGCGAACTGCAGCAACAATAGAGCAGCAAGTAAACCTGTTGGGAGAAACGCTGCGCGTGGAGCGTTCAAGAATTGCGGATATGACAGAGGGTGATATATGCAGGGCAAACTGCCGCGCTTGCAGAACACTGGTAACGTCTCTACATTGTTGTTTTCGCAAGCGTCTATAGGGGTGCTTTTCACTGAACCACAGGCAGCGGGAGCGGAGAACCACTAGTGAAATGCGATGCGTATTGTGTGCTATTATTATAACTATTTGATTTGTTTGTTTGTCTCCTCTTCTACCGCTCCTTGCTGCGTATTCTCTTTATGTCTTTGTTCTGTTTCTTTGTCTTTCTTGTTTCTCTTTTCTGTCTCCCTTTTGTCCGTCTCTGCTTTCCGTGTCCATCTATATTTTGTTTTCCTCTCTCTATTTCGTTTGAGTGTCTCTGGTTTGTCTATCTGCTTCTATTTTGTTTGTTTCTCCTGGATTGCTCGTGTGCTTTTTTTGTGTGTCTCTCGCTCTCCTCCCTCTCACTCTGCATCAGGCTTTCTTCTGTTACCGCTGCAGCGCAGCAGCGGCTGCCTTTCTTTCCTACACTCCTTTTATAAACCTACTTTTCTGTGTTAATTATATGCCTAACGCCTCCAAGAGCTTCAGCCGCATATATATATATATATATATATATATATATATATATATATATATATATATATATATATATATATGCTGTGTAAGTACACCTCAGGACACACCGGCGTGGGTCCCTTTGCAACAACTCTATCAATCAATAAAATTGAACGCAATAATAAAAATGAATAAATTAAAAAAAAACGAAGCAAACTCAGCTCCCTCACTGCAGACAGGCACTGTCACCAACAGCCCCAACGCGCCCTACTAGATGTCTCCTGTTGCTGCAGCATCTTGCTGCAGCAGCAGGACGTTGCTGCCGCAGCAGCATGCTGCTGCAGGAGCATGTTGCTGCTGCAACAGGATGCTGCCGCTGCAACTGGATGTTGCTGCTGCTGCAGCAATATGTCGCTGCAGAAGGATGCTGCAGCAGCAGCAGTACGATTTGTACATTCGCGCAAATTAGAAGTCTATGAAACCGCGCGTAATATCTAGAGCCTGAACCAGACACCAGAAAAGCAGCAGCAGCAGCAGCAGCAGCAGCAACAGCAGCAACGAGAGCAAGGCGGTTCCTTTTGTTTTACTGTAAAGTGGTTATTCTTGCATTCTTGGGCTCTGCATATACACCCCGTGAACTGTCTCTTCTGTTGCAGCACGCGCTCTTTCGGAACACTTCTAGCATAACAGCAGCAGCAACGGCAGTAGCAGCAGCAGCCCTAGCAGCAGCAGCAGCACTAGCAGCAGCAACACTAGTAGCATCGTAAGTCTGAGTATGGTATTGCATATATTTTAATATGCAATACAGAGAAATATTCATATTGAATCTATGTATTTTTTTATTTGTTGTGTATGGACACCTCACCATCTTGAGACGGACGTTAGCGATATCTGACTGATCGAAATCGAAGGCGCGGCCATCAGAAATGCACTCCGCCATTTGACACAAAAATACCCCGCAGTCATACCCGTTCTGTTGCTGTGGTGCCCCTTCCTGCAGCAGCAACAGCACCAGCAGTAGTAGTAGCAGCAGCAGTTACACGAGGATAAGCGACAGCGCAGCTAACACCACAAAATGTGCGACACAGCTAGCCATAGCTAGCTACAACTAGCCATAAGTAGACAGCTGCGCTGTTCCTTAACCGCGTTTCAAGCATATACACCGCAGCCCGTTCCCCGGGGGAGATGAAGCTGCAACATTTCGCATACAAAAGCGGCGGCGTCTGTACGCCCGCAGCACTCACTTCTGGCTCTCCGTTTGGCTTCGCGTACCACTCCCTCTCTGCATCCAATGCAGTGCCTGCACAAGCGCAGCAGCAAACTCAGCAGCAGATGCAGCAGCAACCTGTGGAGCCAAGAGAAGCACCGCAGCAGATGCGGCGCGAAACAGCAGCGAACACCTTCAGTGCTCTCCTGGAAGCTTCCTTTTCACAGCAGCAAGAGCGCCAGCAACAGCTGAACCAGCAGAAACAGCAGTATGCCGACTACGTGCGTATCTGTACCCTTTTTGTCTTTATGCTCATCTTGGAGGTATTTCCTTAGGCGCCAAGCGAGGGGTTTGTGTTTGCCTCCTAACGAATCGAAAAACCGAATGCTTTCTTTTCCTTCCCTAGGTACAGCAACAAACGAACAAAATACGCAAAGGTGCGATTGTCTGTGCTTTTTTTGGTGGTGTTAATCCATGCTTTTAAATACCAGGGGGTACAGGCGAGGCAAACAAGGAAATTAACGAAAAAAATACAATTTAAATAATAATAATGTTTTATTTCTTGTTGCTGTCTTCTGAAACAAGAAGTGGATCCTTACCTCATGTCAATTACACCCAGCGTCCAATGGAGCTCTCCGAGATGTAGGGGAATAAAAATTAGATCCTTTTCAAACAAATCGACTTTTTGGCGTCGGGTCCATCTCTGAAAAAGCAGAAGAAAAGAAAGAAAAAAAGAAAACAATCGTTTCAATCATAGAAGAAGCGAAACTCCTCTTTGCGCTTCTACGTAGCAAGCTGAACACGTACATAGGAATCTGAACTCTGCGTATTTCCTGCCACTAGCATGGAAAGCTGCAATTCAAGAACGTCTTTAGCATCCTGATGACATCGGTAATGCATAAAACATATAGAACTAACATATAAATCAAGGAAAATAGACGAAACTCAACGAAAAAGCACCAGCAATCGGCACGCACCCGCACGCCATCGAAGTTGTACGAATTTTCTTCGTTCGCTCTCGAGCCCGCGAGCTTTGCGTAGAAGAAAGTAGAAAAGAAAAAGCAACGACAGACGCTGCGCAGCCGAAACAAAAAGAAAACATTCATGAAATAAATACTTTCCACTCTTTTTGTTCAGACACAAACCCGCCAATAGAATGAAATAAACGCCGAAAACAACGGCATGCGCATGCGGCTAGTGCATCAACATGAAATATATACAAAACGACCACACTACATATTGTAGATTTATACGTAAATTAATATTTACAAAATGTAAGTGAATGAAGGGGTAGAATTTGCGGGAATTTCTTACTCCTCTCCATTTTCTATTTGTTTCGTGTTGCGCTCCTGAAAGCAAAGACAAAGACAGACAGAAAAAGAAATAAATGAAATAAAAGTATGTGAAGCTGATTTCAGCGGCAGCAGCTGCTGCTGCAGCATGCAAGGCAACAACAGTCAAAAGCAGCAGCAACGCAGCAGAAGCAATAAGTTGCAGCAATACGGAGCTCCAGCGCAGCAACCAGCAAGGGGGCAGACGCAGCAGGACGTTGAGCAGCACACTGTAGCAGCAACAGCAGAAGTGACGAGCAGTGGCACCGAGCAGCAGCAAATATGAACATGAATACACAGGAGCAGCAGCAGCAGCAACAGCAACAGCAGCAACAACAGCAGCAGCAGCACCTGCAGCATATTGAGATAGAAGTTGATGACTTCGTCGTTAAGCCAGTTGGAGCCCTCCAGACAACTAAGGGCTTCGCTGCGGAGGAAAAACAAAAGAAACCCTAAACCCTAAAAACAAAAACTAAATGAGAAAAACGCCAGACACGACCAAAGCCCCAAGCCCCTACACATAACATAAAATAAAGATGGCCCCCACAGCCAGAGGAGACAGATAAAACAGATAAAGAGTGCAGCATAATTTGCTGCAGCTGCATGCAAATGGGTTTGTACGCCGGGCCTCTCCTGCTGCATGCACCTGTTGTCTTTGTCTCTTTTTTTCTTCACATCGAATTCATAAAAGGGGACAAGAAGAAAGAGAAAAGAAGAAGCACGGAGGAGAAGAGGAGACAAACAGAAAAGGAGACAAGAACGACACGCAGAAAGAAATACATATATATACAGATAGAGGCTGCGACGGCCAGAAACACACAAGCAGAGGGAAAGACAGAAATAGAGAAGAAAGAAAATGAGAAGAAAGGAAACAAAGAGAAAAAAAGAAAAAAGGAAAAAAGGAAAAGAAACAAAGACGGCAGGCATCCGTACACTGTGATAGGTATATTAAACTTTTCTATAAGGAGCCGATCTCTGTCCATCAACTTAAACAAACGCTTCGCTTTCTTCACCTCCTCAGCTGCATATAAAAACAAATAAAGCAAAAAAAGAAAAAAAATAAAAATACAACGAAAGGATAGTAAATATGTGAGACAAAACGAAAACTAAATAAATAAATAAACCCTAAACCCTAAACCCTAAACCCTAGAGTGTGCAAACAACCACCAACCTGAGACGCAGCGTGTGAAAGGACTCCTCCCAAACCTCATCGGCACTAAAGGAGGCGGAGGCGGCCTCGGCTGCAGCAGCAGCAAACTCACAACCCTAAACCCTAAACCCTAAACCCTAAACTCCAAACCCTAGTTGTGGTGCCGGATGTTGATTGGTGAAAGGCGACCTGGGGTTTAGGGTTTAGCGGCAGGCTTACGGCCCAAGGCTCCTTATGAAACTGATACAAGGTGTTAGGGTTTAGGGTTTAGGTTTTAGGGTTTGCAGTGAAGGGTAGGGTTTAGTGCTAAAGAAGAAGCCGACGGCTTCCAATCCGAGACGAAGCACAAGGCTATCTAGGGTTTAGGGTTTAGGGTTTAGGGTTTAGGGTTTAGGGTTTGTGCAGCTGACTACTACGAGGCGTTTTTCAAGCGCTTCTCTTCTTTTGTCTTTCTCTTCGCGCGATATCTCCAAACTCCTCAACAACGACAACACCGCACTCTGCAACACAAACCCTAAACCCTAAACCATAAACCATAAACCCTAAACCCTCAATGCGAAGCCATCAACGCTGCCTCCACATGCTACACCATTTACTACGAACCCCAATCTCTCAGCCATGGAATATCGATCCTAAACCCTAAACCCTAAACCCTAAATGTTAAAAAAGTTTTGGGGGGTTGAGGAGTACCTCATGCTGTTTATGGGCGTCAAGCATCAGCTCCATTGCTTCTTTCTGCTGCTGCAGCAGCAGCACAGACGCAGACTGCTGGGTACGTCCCCCAAGCCGCGCACATTGGTGAAGAGGTGCTGCTGCTGTTGATGCTCTTGCTGCTGTTGCTGCTGTTGCTGTTGTTGCTGTCGCTGCTGCTGCTGCTGTTGATGCAGAAAGAGGAGGGGCAGGCGGCGGCAGATATTCCAGGCCCTTTGAAGACTGCAGCAGAAACAAAACGAACAAAAAGTATAAATAATAAATATAAAAACACACACGCACACACACAAATGAAAAAGAGAGAACGAGACACCGGCACCCGCTATTGTTGTTGTTCGTGTTTCTGCCGTTGTTGTTGCTGCTGCTGCCTACCCCTTCTTTCAGTAGGAGACTCCTGTAAGTCTCGAGACTTCCCTTTTGCTGCTGCTGCTGCTGCTGCTGCGACGTCTTCAGCCATAAGCTGTCTGTACACCCCACGCTCCCCCAAGGAGGCGCTGAAAGCCCCCGTCTCGGCCCCACAGGTGGACACCCTGCCCACTGCAACCATCCATCTCCACTTCCTGCTGCTGCTGTTGGTGCTGCTGCTGCTGCTGCATCTGCTGCTGCTGGAGGTGGGGGTGCATCGGCAGCTGCAGCATCTGCTGCAGTTGCTGCTGCATGGGGACCGCCTGCATGCACTGCAAGCTGAGATGACGTAGAGCGCAGCCGCAGCAGCGTGGCTTCTATTCCTGATTGTTCTTGTGCTGGTTTTGCTGCTGCTGCTGCCGTTTCTGCTGCTTCTCCGTCTGTCTCCAGGGCGGCCTCAAGTGAGAAGGTAGAGGGCAGAGGAGCTGCTCCCAATGCCCTCATGGGGTGTACGTTCAGCAGACAAGGAGGAGAAGAGGAGGAGAGAGGACGAGAGATGACAGAAGAAGCAGCAGCAGGTGCAGCAGAAAAGATGCAAGGAGGCTGAAGGCCGCCATGAGGAAGGATACCGGTCGGAGGCAAACCAAACTGTGGTGCTGTAGACCCCGAAAAAGACCCATGTTGCTGCCGCAGCAGCTGCTGCTGCTGCTGCAGCTGCTGCTGCTGCTGCTGGCGCTTAGACTCGGATGCGCGCCTCGAGAGAAGATCGAGCATCTTGCTGCCGAGGCGGCCGCGCTGTGTTGCAGCAACAGCGCAGCAGGGTAAAGAGAGACACAGGAAGAAGAGACAGGAAGCGAGAGAAAAGAAAAAGAATAAAACAAATTACAGCTGCCGAAGCAGCGAAGATGTACGCTGTGTTCCTTAGCTTTCTCCGTCTTCATACGCAGTGAAATATCCCTTAGACAGTGCCTGAGCAGAGCAGTAGCTGCTGCTGCTGCTTCCGCTGCTGGTGCTGCTGATGTTGCTAGTGACGCTGCATCTGTTGCAGCAACTGGTGATGCTACTGCTGCTGCTGTTGCTTTTACTACAGCAGCAACGCGGAACGTGTTCGTTTTGTTAGCAGGGTTTCTAGGGCTTGGAGCTCCCTCAGGCAGGCGCGACGGAGGCAAGTAAGTCTATTTATATATTATAGGCTGAGCATTGATTTCCGTTTATATAAACAAAAAAGAAAAACAAATTGTTCAAGAAAAAAGACAAGTCGCTGCGGGAACGAAGCGGTTTCGGTTGCCGTATATGGGCTTCCTGCGCAGCTGAAACCACTGGCAGACATTCGAGCGGAAAAGGGGTTTTTTAGAGAATCTATGAACAGAATATACTATTTTCAATTCAAATTAATAAAGTGAATAAATTCAACTTTGATAGAAACACTATTTTCCTCAGCTTTCCACCCGAAAAAGAAGAAGAAGGGGGGCCCCAGCGCAACATCGGCCTCATCGTTTTCAGCCAGTTCAAGTTCAGGTTTCTCTGGTGTCATTGCCGCTAATACAAAAATAAAACATATTTTTCTCTTTTATTCATCAAATATTCTATTTCCATTTCCTTTTATCCACAAATATCCCTCGGGGAGGCAAATGCATCTTTTGAATACTGAACTTGTACAGGAGCCCCAGTATACGAAACGAGAACGCCAAACCGGCTGAAGCGGAAAAGGAATAAATATAAATATAAATAAATATAAATATAAATATATATATATATAAGAGGAAAATTACACCGAGGAAAAATATGAAATTGAGTCCTCAAAGTAAAGCATTTATTGCCGCTTTCCAGCCCTGTCGTCAGCAGCACACCGAGGATAGTTTAAACATCTATATCTTTTGCATATACATTTAAATAAATTTCATAAATGTTATAAATAGGGTTTAATAACCTTCAAGCTCTAGTAACACAGACCCGCAGCCAAATATATTCTATATATATATATATATATATATATATATATATATATATACAGAGCACANAATATATTCTATATATATATATATATATATATATATATATATATAGATCCAGAGCACAGCAGCATGAAGACTGCGGGCTTACTGCGGCAGCAACAACAACACCAGCTACAACTACGGGATTAACGAGGCAAAACAACGAAAACCATAAAACAAAAGAAAACAATAAAATAACAAAAATATCAACAAAACAAAAACACCTCATCTACTGCATATATTCATGCAAATATATCTACAGCGCCATCTAAGGCCGGGGTAATTCTCTCTTTTTTTTTTTTTTTTTTTTTTTTTTTTTT
>NW_013575490.1:5447-6278 GCF_000499745.2 Eimeria mitis | reverse complement strand
GTCAGTGCTTCTTTGTGTCTGTTCATCCTTCTTTTCTTTTTTCTTTTTTTTGTCTTCATGATGAAAGAACAATAAATGTATTTAGCATGCCGTAGACAGCAGAAAGCACAAAAAAAAAGAAAAACGGAAACAGAGAAAAAATAAATAGCAGCCGCCATAAAACCAACAAATAAATAGAAACAAATGCAAGAGCAAACAGAAAAAACAACAAAAGAAGAAGAAACAGATACAGGAACAATAAACAAAGACAGAAAAAAAACAGAAATAAACTGCAGCAGCAAGCAGCAAAATAAAAATAAAATATTTTCTGTTTATATTCGACAGAGACAAACAACTGCATCAGCTATTTTTGTTATTACTTAATATCTCTTCTAGGGTTTAGGGTTTAGGGTTTAGGGTTTAGTTTGTATCAGCTGTTTGTTTCTCCTCTCTTCTTAAGGTGTATATACTGTCTGCTGCTGTCTCCTTTTTTCTTTTTTATTTTTCTGTCTCTTTGTCTTTGTCGCTCTATCAGCAGGACAAATAAAGTAATAAAAAAGAAAATAAAAATAAACAAACAATAGAAATAAAATAATAAACAAAGAAGATAAAAATATACAAATTATGCAAATAAAATAATAAACAAAGACAACGAAGAAAAAAACAAATCTTATAGAAAGCAAGAGAAAATAAAAGAATCATAAACTGCGTCTTTGTTTTGTTTTTGTTTATTTTATTTTCTTTTGCACTACATCTATCTAGTTCCCTCTTTCTGTTTCTTTCTTATATATACATATATATATATATATATATATATATATATATATATATATATATATATATATATATATA
>NW_013575490.1:0-5428 GCF_000499745.2 Eimeria mitis | reverse complement strand
GTCTCTCTGTCTACAAAGGCAGAGAGAGAGACGAGAAGAAAAGAAGCAGAGACGAAAGGAGACAAATACAAAGACAAAGAAAGAGACAGAGATAGAAACACAAGAAGACAAAGACAGAGACAGGGGGAGACAAAGACAGAGGTCTACACAAAAGGAGACAGATAAAGAGACAAGAGGAGACAAAGACAGAGACAGAAAGAGAAAAAGACAGAGAGAGACAAAAGGAGAGAGAAAAGGGAAGCAAACGGAAGAAGACAAATAAAGAGAACAAGAGGAGACTGAGAGAAAAAAGAAGAGACAGAGAGAAAGACAAAAGAAGAGACAGATAAAGAAAAAAGAAGAGACAGACAAAGAAAAAAGAAGAGACAGATAAAGAAAAAAGAAGAGACAGATAAAACTAATCTAATGAAGACAAAGCAGTCGCCCGCAGCGACGCATCATCCCTGCGTATACACACAAAAAAAAACAGAAAGAAAACAAAAATAAAGAGACAGTACATACAAATATATATATACATATATATATATATATATATATATATATATATATATATATATAGGGAAGAAAACGAAAGAAGAAAGAAGAAAAAAATGAAGACAGAGAAAGAAGAGACAACAAAAACGCAAAATGTCATTGCACTTGTTTTTTGTTTGTTTATAAACAGCTAAACAACAAAAATAAATAAAAAAGAAAAGACATAAAAAAAAAGAAAAAAGAAAACAAAAAAATTAAAAAGAAGAATAACAAACGTGATACAAAAATATTTCAAAAAATAAAACAGAAAAAAAATAAATAAAAAAAGAAAAGAAACGATAGACGAAATAAAGAAGAAGGAAAATGAATAAAAACAATAAAAATAAATAAAATAAAATAAAATAAAAATAAATAAAATAAAAATAAATAAAAATTAATAAAAACAATCACCTGAAGGCCCCCCTAAAGACTGAGGTTTTTGTGGTGGCTGCTGTCGATGAGAAACCACGCAGAGACAAACAACTATGCCTGCAACAACAAATAAATAAATAAATAAATAAATATAGAAATAAATAAATAAATATATAAACTAATAAATACATAAAGAAGGAAAATAAAAAAGAAAAAAGGAAGCAAATCCATAAATACATTAAAAATTAAATGAACAAATTGAGATATACAACAAATAAAAAATAAATAGAATATAGGTTTACATAGATAAATATAATTTACAAATATAAATAAAAAGATAAGAAGCAGGCAAAGACTAAAAAACGAAACAAAAAGAAGACAAGTAAAAACAAATAAAAACAGAACAAAGACAGAAAGGAGACAAATAAACACTAAACAAAAACAAAGAGGAGAAGAATAAAAGACAAAACAAAAACAAGAAAGGAGACAAATAAAATCAAAACCAAAACAAAGAAGAGACAACTAAAAAAAACAAAAAAAAAAAAAAAACAAAAAACATACGAGCATTGAATAACAACGAGGAGCCCCAGCGGAGATAAAATTTCTTCTATTGCGTCTGCAATCTCAGCAGTGAGCCTCTCCTATAAAGAAACAAAAAAAAACAAAAAAATAAATAAATATATGTATAAATAAATAAATAAAGGAAGAAAAGATAAACAAATCAATCAACCAACGAAGAAGAGCAAAGAAAGAGACAGAGAAAAGAAGAGAAAAAAGAGAGAAGAGAGAGACAGCAGAAAACAAATAAAAATAAAAAGCAAAAAAAAGAAAAAATAAAAACATAAATTACCTGCAGCTGCAGACGGCGCGCGAACACCTCAACTATGCGGGAAAATTTCGATAAACCCAAAATGTGGTGTCTAGGCAAGTACCTGCAAGCAGCAGCAGCAGCAGCAGCAACAGCAGCAGCAGCAGCACGGGCTCTTCAATGTCAGGGAATTACAGCGAAGGAAGGTGCAGAAGCAGCAGCAGCAGCAGCAACAGCAGCAAGAGAAACAGTACCACGGAGACGATGCAGCAGCAACAGCATGAGCAACAGCAGCATCAATCACTAGAAGCAGTCGCAGCAACAGCAGCAGCAATAAGAGTAGCAGCAGCAGCAGCAGCAGCAATACGACTAGCAGCGGCAGCACTATCACTGGCATCAGCAGCAGCAGCAGCAGCAACAGCAGCAGCAGCAGTTGTACACTATGGAGCATGATCCTTGAAATGGTAGGAGATGATGCTCGCACAAAGAGCTAACAGACAAATCCTTAACGACCACCAACCCCCCTTTATCACCACCAGGAGCAGCAAACACCGCCTCTCCTACTGCATCTGCAGCAACAAAAAAAAAAAAAGAAAAAAACAAATAAATATAAATTATTAAATTGTTTTTTTATTCACAATTAGAAAATATATTTGGAATAAGTACTCATGCTTATAAAACAAACAGAAAATCAACAGCAACAAACGCTGCCTATACACCACACGAGCTGCCTATACACCTCACGAGCTGCCTATACACCTCACGAACCCATATGATGCTACTACCAGTCTGTTCCTTTTGTTGCTACACTTTTGTTTCTTTGCTTATCTGATGTATGCCACTGCTGTTTGTGTTGTTTTATTACTGTTGCTGCAGCAGCAGCTGCGGTGTATCTATTGTTTGTGTTGCTTGATTATTGCTGCTGCAGCAGCAGCAGCAACTGAGGTGTATGCGCAGCTGTTTTGTTACTTTACTATTACTGCCGCAGCAGCAGAAGCTAGGTTTTTTACATTGTTTGTGCTGCTTGATTACTACTGTAGCAGCAGCAGCAGCAGCAGCAGCTGCTGCTGCTGCTGTTGCTGGGGTGTACGTACACCCCAGGAGTTGCTGCTGTGGCCTCACCCTGAATGTTTTGTTTATACCCCCTCGTCATAAACAAAAAACTTTCGGCTACTCGACGCGGTGTATTCATCAGCACCTCATCAGACAGTGTATCCCCAGGCACAACCTAAATATAAATATATACACACAAAAAAAAAGAAAGAAAGAAATAATATATAAATAAAAAACAAAAAAGAAAGACAGACTATATCAGTAACAAACTAAAAAGAAAGAAGTAATATACCAATAACATCACAATAAAATAATAGTAAAGGAGTAAAAAAAGAATAAATAATATATAAATAATAAATATAAAAAATATAAGCAGCAATTGGGGTGTATGTACACCTCGGGATTTTTACCTTCAGCAGCTCCAGGACAGCACTTTTTATTTTGTTCATTGCTGCTCCTGCTGCTGCTGCATCTGCTTCGGCAGCAGCAGCATTTGTTTGTTTCTTTGCTGCAGCAGCAGCAGCAGCAGAGACAGCAACTGTGTTTGTTTGCTTCTTAGGAGGGTGGGGTTTGCTGCTGCCGGAGTGCTGCTGTTGGTGCTGCTGCTGCTGCTGCTGCTGCTGCTGCTCCTGCTGTTGCTCCTGCTGCTGCTGCTGCTCCCCACAAGATCTGCGGTTGCGTCTTCGTCGTCGTCTTGCTGCATTTCCGCTGCCGCTGCTGGTGCTGCTGCTGCTGCTGCCGCCTCCGCTGCTGCGGCTGCTGCTGCCTGCGGGCAGCAGCGCCTCCTCCTTCAACGCATGCAGCTGGAGGCCCTCAGCTGCATGCGGGGGCAGCGAAGCCCCCGCTAGGCTGCAGCACACGGCGTTATCCCCTGCTGCTGCTGCTGCTGCTTCTGCTGCGGCTGCTTCTGCTGCTGCTGCTTCTGCTGCTGCTGCTGCTGCTGCAGCTTCCCGTTGCTGCTGCCTCGCCTTTCTTTTGGGTTTTCTATGTTTTTTGTCTTTCTTTAGGGGGGGAGCTGACGCACAAAGCTCGCTGTCTCCACTCTCTTTGACACCTAAACATAAATCGTCATCACCGCAACGGACCTCCTGCTGCTGCTGTTGCTGCTGCTGCGGCTGCTGCTGGGGCTGTTGCTGCTGCTGCTGGGGCTGCTGCTGCTGGGGCTGTTGCTGTTGTCGCTGCTGCTGAGGATAGGCCGCGTGCTCCTCCTGCTTTCGCTCTTGCTGCTGTTGTTGCTGCTGCTGTTGCTGCTGCTGCTCCTTTTGTTGTGATGACGCCACCTGTTTCTCCTGTTCTTGCTGCTGCTGCTGCTCGTCCTTCCGGTGCTGTTGCTGCTGTTGCTGCTGTTGCTGTTGCTGCTGCTGCTGCTGTTGCTCCTCCTGGTGTTGTTGTTGCTGCTGCGGTTGGCGCTGCTGCTGGCCTTTGCTAGACGGCTGTCTTCGCATCTGCGTGTAACAAACAAAGACAAGGGCGAAACTGCAGCAGCAGCAGCGGCAGCAGCAGCAGCAGCAGTAGCAGCGGGAGCAGCAGAAGCAGCAGCAACTGCAGTAGCAGCAGAAGACAAGCGTAAAGAGATAAGCAGCAGAACGAAAGGCGCCGCTCCCCCCAACCAAGACCCTAAACCCTAAACCCTAAATCCTGCATCTATAGACAAATGTTTAGATTACTTTATGCTTTGCATGCACCCTAAACCCTAAACCCTAAACCCTAAACACCCTATCGCCTCAGCAGTATAAGGAAGACAGCAGCAAAACTGCCGCTGCGTCGCTGCATGCCTAAAGCCATCTGCTGCAGCAGGAAAAAGATAAGAAACGAAATACTGAGCTGCTGCTGCTGCTGCTGCTGTACCTGCTGCTGCTGCTGGTGCTGTCGCTGCTACTGCCGCTACTACGCCTACTGTCGCTGCTGCTGCTGCCACTGTTGCTCCTGCAGTTGGAGCGGCGGCTGTTGCTTTTCCTGCTGTTGCTGCTGCTGCGGGTCTTATTGTTGATGCTTCTAATGTGCTTGCTGCAGCTCTCACTGTCACTACTCCCGCTGTTGTTGTTGTTGTTGCTGCTGCAGCAGCTGCTGCTGCTGCTGTAGCTGCTGTTGCTGCAGCCGCTGTTGTAGCAGCAACAGCAGCTGCTGCTACTCATACCAATTGCCTTACTTGCTTGGGGGGCGAAGGTTCAGAATTGGGTGGAGCCTCCATTGACCAACGGAGGCTGCTGCTGCTGCTGCTGCTTCTGCTGCTGCTGCTGCTGCTGCTGCTGCTTCTGTTGCTGCTCCGCTGTTTCTGTTGCTGCGGGTTGCTTATGCTAATTCATTGGCTCGTTGCCACAAGACGAACAAAAACACTAAATTCCGTTTGCTGATGCTATTTTTTCTTTTCCTGTTTCTTCTAGCTATGGTTTCTCTGGTACTTCATTTGTCTTTTTTAGTTTTTCGTTGCTCGTTTGTGTTTCGCGCTGTTGCAGCTGCTACAGTCTATTTGTCTGCTCTCGTCTGCCTTTTTAGTCTTGAATTTCCACTTGTAAACAATGTTAAACACGATGGGGAAATTAAAAAGAGAAAGAAAAAGAGCTGCAGAGATCGATTGATGTATTGAACAACTGAAATGGTTTCAGGTGTATTGTAGTGCATGGGCACTACATTGCTCAACAGTCACAGTGACGTATAGGGAACGTCGCTTAGAAAATAGAG
>NW_013575489.1:0-259 GCF_000499745.2 Eimeria mitis | reverse complement strand
TTTGTCTCCAGTAAACTCTCGCTTTCTCCTGTTTTATAAATAAATAAATATTTATTTATATTTATAAATATTTATAAACAAATAAATATATTTATAATATAAATATTTATAAAGATAAAAATAATAAACTTATTCTATCAAGTAAACTTTCTCTTTCTCCTGTTTTGTAAATAAATATTTATTTATTTATATTTATTTTTTTATATTTATAAAGATAAAAATAATATTTATAAATTTTTATATTTATAAATATTTATAA
>NW_013575488.1:1101-2292 GCF_000499745.2 Eimeria mitis | reverse complement strand
AGCTCACCTAGTCTTCCTCCTCCACCAGCCCCCGCACAGCAGCATGCAGCATGCAGCATGCAGGCCTGAGTCTGGCGCGCCGATGACGCGGCTGCCTGTACTGGCTGCAGCTCCTGCTGCAAGCGGACCCCACAAGGAAACGTATGAAAACCCTTTCTAGGTGCATGCACATGCAGTATATATATTTCTTAAACACTCTTCTAGCCATCAGTACCCGCTCTCTGCACTCAACTCTAACGAAAAAAATATCCGCGTGAGGTACACTCTGCTGCGTCACCCTCGAGACAGCTCTCTCCACAAGCAGCACACACCGGCCTGCGCCAGCTGCACAACGAGTGAGGCCTGCATTGAAGGGGGCGAGGGAGACGCGGGTGCTCTCAGAGCCCCGAAAACAGGAGAAAGAGAGAAAAACAATCATCAGGGAAAGGGGGAAGCAGCATTTGGCGAGAGTTTCTCCATTTGTTTCTGCTCCTAAAGAACAGAGAGCGATGCAGAAGCACTCTACAACTGCGGGGCTCCTTGTGACGCGAGGCTCTATATGCAGCGTGTGCTTGATATGAGAGCAACCGCTTCATCCCAGCATAAACTAAAAAATATAATTAGTAGCTGCGGGCGAGTGAGGAGAGGAGTCAGGCCAGCTGTGAACCAAACCCTCAACATGAAAGGAAAAGCAGTGTGCTGGGTTGCGTTGTTTAACTTGCAATAGACAGATGGAGATACCCAGGATCGACTGGCAAAGAAACTTGGAGCCCAGTAGAGCGCAGGTATAGTGATATGGGTTCCTTTATATATCAAAAGGGAACAGTCTAAAAGAATATTTAACGCGGCCTGAATCTCTGCATGCACAGGCTTGTACTCGCCGCCATGATATCCATGGGTTCACGCAGCTGCTCTTGAAGGCGGTGCTCACACAAGTGCTCCTCAGAGACTCGCTTGGCTTTTGGGTTTTCGGTGGGTGTTCTGTTGTTAGCTCCTCTTCTCCTCCCCACGCACCGTCACCAGCATACACAGAGGCTCACTATCCCGCAGTTGCTTCTTCTTGCAGTGGCATTGTTGCTGTTTTGTTGAGAAAGTCAGAAAAAAGTTTATAAGCGATAGCCATTGCTTTCGTTGTGGTATCTGCATGCTGGCGCTGAATCCATGAGGGTATCAACGCCTCTAACAAAAAAGAGAAAAAGGGGCCCCGCCGAT
>NW_013575488.1:0-1000 GCF_000499745.2 Eimeria mitis | reverse complement strand
TGTATTGCTTGCAGTGTCTGCATAGAACTCTGTAGATGCGGGGCTGGCTGCTAACAACCAGAAAAAAAAAAGCGGTAATTCTGTGTACAAAGGCGTAGACTGAGAGAGCAGTGGATCGCAGACTGCTTTGTTGTACTATAAAAGTATTCTACAGAAGTGCAGAGCCGCCAGTGCTGCAGAAAGGAGCTGTTGTTTCTTTCAGCTACAGCCGCTGCCTCCCGGTGGTTCTCGGTGGTCCTCTCATGCTGGGTATTGAACTGCATTGACAAACTCGTTGATCCTTGAACACAGGCGCCCCCTCTACTACCCAGTACAAGTACAAACATGAATAAATGCTCTTAATTCTGAGAGGTTTTGCTGCAGTATGCTTCACGCTGCATGCGTACTGATGCCTGGGCCCCTGCGGAGAACGGATTCGCTGTGCTGGTAGTTGGCGAATGTTTCGTCGGTCAGTAGCACGCCTGTGGCTTGGGTGTACAGACAGCCGGGATTCGAGAGTAGTGGAGAAGCTTTTGCGTCTCTGGAGGGGCATGCTTGTCCTCTGCATGCAACTGCAGCAGCTGCAGCTGCTTCTGCCGCCTGCTGCTCTGGTTGAAGCAAAGTCGAGGCACTTGCTGTTGTGTGTTAGCAACAACATCTGAGATTTGCAGTAGATGAGGGGTCTGTCAGCTCTGTCAGATGCAAGAATACGCAGCCAATTGATGGACGCTTACTGGGCATCCTCTAGACAGCATACACTTGTACAAGCATGTATGCACATACACCAGAGAGCCCTTGCTGCATATTCCTAGTTTCCGGCTCCGTCTCAGCACCAAAATCTTCAGCAAAGGCAGCGCCAACGCTGGATGCACCTACGAGGTCAGCATTTGGTTTACTTTTTGGTAGAACATTAGAATTCACAGTTTAGGGTGTAATGTTTAGCTTTACGATTTTTTTTGTGTTCTGTGAAGAGCGCTTAAGTTTAGGGCTTTATAGTTGAGTCTAGGCTTGCCTAGATCTA
>NW_013575487.1:724-2292 GCF_000499745.2 Eimeria mitis | reverse complement strand
TTGGAATTCTTGCATGCAACTAGCGTTTGAGGTGCCTGCTCGGCATTTAGGAGTGCGGGGTATAAAGGGCACCACATTCATCATCTTTGATTTTTGGGTTTGAGCATGCGTGTCTGTTTGCATGCGCATATGGGACTTGACTGGACTTCCCTGAGCGAGCCTCCGCGGTATTGGCGGGGTATTTGTTTGGTTTGTCTCAAAATTTCAGGCTCCACATAGTTCAAAGGTCTTTGTTTCGCATTGCAGTTGAGGACAGTCGTGCGAGACTCGTGAGAGCGCTCGCCAATTCCCGTATACTTCGTCTAACTTCACGCATGCATGCCGAATATTTCCGTATTCTCTCCTGCATAGAGCGGGGTAGCGTTGCACACAGCAAGTCCGTTGCGCTTGATTCCTCTCTAGGAGGTATGAGTTCTTGCAGCATGATTACATGACTGATAGTGATGCCATGCAATGAGCGTCTCGGCGTGGGGGTCGCCCCGTATGGAGCACAGCAAACAAGGACGAATTTGATATTGCGGGAGGCGCCTTGTGCACAGTGCATCTTTTCTATGCACATCTAACGTGAGTTTGATTTCTACGTAGGGATTTGTACCATGAAATGCTTCACGTGTGGGTATAATATACAATGCCGTCCGTTGAACAAAATTGGGGGACCGATATGAGGGGTTTGCGATTTGCCAGCGATGCGCTGAAAAGTTGCTCCTTTCTTGTTGCTTTCTTCCCGTTTTACCTGCCAAGAACGTTTCCTTGGCTACCTGTCAGCGGTTTAAGCTNGCAAACCATGGAGTGAAGGCTCTCACGCTAAAATGCGGTTTTTGTATTTTACCTCAAATTTATGTCTGTCGGCACAACTTGCTGTTTTGTGGCGAGGCACTGATCCTGAGAGTGCGTGCCTCGGACCCCAGGGTAAATTTATCCAGGCGCAGTTCATCATACGCTGTGGACCGCGCAAGTGGAGAAGCGTGAAGCGCATTCTGAACAGTATACAATCGGTGAAGTAGTAACTTCGTAGCTTCTTACCTAAGGGCAGCCGCCTTGTAGCTGTGCTTGAATTGATCGGTAGGGCACTCCAAGCAGAGTGTGTGTTTTATCCAGGAAGTGCGTTGATGGGATTTGTCATACTGAATACTTGCTGTGGACTCTTAAGCTACTCTCTGATGCGGTTACAACTCTGTTTCGGTAAGATGAGCGATTGTGGCATGTTTCGTGACCTCGCGCATGACGTCATTGAACATTCCTGGTGACGTCGCTGTAACTCCTCCCCTGGCGGCGTGCAGTTCTTTTTGGAGACAGCTTCTGGTAGTGATGCGCGATAGAGTTGAACAGGCGCATATGGTGCTTCTCACACCGGAAGAACCTTGGGAAGGTATTGATACCGACGGGCCATCAGCAGGATGTGGCTAAGCAAGTCACCTCACGCAGCACTTGCGCCTGCACGACTGAAGTCTGTGCGTTCTGCCCGCTCGTGGTTAAGTGGCCAATGCAAAGGGAAAATGTTGTTTCTCCGTACACCAGTGCATCCTGAACGCCAGAGGTCTTGCCGACGGCCCAAAGGGCTCCAATGG
>NW_013575487.1:0-695 GCF_000499745.2 Eimeria mitis | reverse complement strand
GCATCGCATGTTGTGCGCGGTGTGGCAAATGCCTGGCTGTTTATTTCAAGAGTTGCCTGCAGGGGCTTTATTTGATCAGGAGAGGTGCCGTTTGCGACGATTGTTGGACTTTTACTTCGCGCAGACCTGTCAAGAACGGAGGTGCACTCCTTGGAAGACACAGGGCCAGGCTTGCACGAGCTGCGCAGTGTAGGCAAATATTCATTCAATCAACTACAAAGTAGCTTTTGTATGGGGAGTAAGAAATATCCGGTCTGCTCCATTTTGAGCCAGGCGCTGTTGGTCAGCATATCGTGAAGTCAGTGTTTGGTACATTATGGCGCTACCTTTGCTCCCACGGCCTCTATGTTTAGGCCACAACGGCGGGATACCAGCTTGGCAACTGATTTGAACCCAGTTGGAGAGATGAAGCAGGAACTGTCTTCAACACGATACTGCAGCAAGGCCCCGGAGGCTGATATCAAACGCCGTATGCTTGTATGGCAATGCTGAGACGCATGTGCAGCTGGTAAGCAGTGTTAGATATCCTGCAGAACCGTTGCGATTTGTACTGGAATGGAAGGCAAGCGTGCGCACTTCAATGGGATGCCGGCAAGTTCGTGACGATTGTAAGCGCTTTTGCGGACAGGGGTATGAGGCTCGCCGACTCACAGTAGAATCTGGAGGAAACCAGCTGTGTCGGCCAACATGCACAG
>NW_013575486.1:1776-2292 GCF_000499745.2 Eimeria mitis | reverse complement strand
CCTGTCGCCAAGATGCCAGCGTGTTCACCCCTCACGCGGGTTGCTCCAGCTGATGGGTGCTGTGCGTCAATCCGCTATGACGAACTGTCGGTAAACTTGTCCGCATGCAACGAGTATACTCTATACATAATGTTCTATCCATGGTCGACGTCTTTTCTGCGTGTGTGTGTGTGTGTGTGTGTGTGCGTGTGTGTTCGGAATCTAATTCAACTAGCACCCGAACAAAATAGCCTCACTAGTGGACACTGCGGATCAGGTCCGCAACCAGATCAATGATAAATGCACTGAGAAACAATGAAATTTTCGTAGAGTTAATCCTTTTAGATCGAAGTAGTGTATGGCATATGACTTAACAGGATCTAACCTCGCAGCGCAGCTCCCCCACAGTGGACCTCACCCCGCCGGACAAAACCAGTGAAACGAATCACTGATTGACGTGCTCTCCCGAAGGGTTGAAGGTTTCTACAAATACACAGAAATATAGTATAGCCTCTGCATATATCTATCGTTCCCTCT
>NW_013575486.1:0-1728 GCF_000499745.2 Eimeria mitis | reverse complement strand
CATCCGTCGAATTTGTCTTTGTTTCGGTCGGTCCAGGGGCGGTGTCAGCATCTTTGCCGCCTATACTTTTTGACAGCATGAAACCCCGGGGCTGGCTGAATATGGGTTATACAAACTAACATCTTTTTTGCAATTGAGCCGCCCGCGTGGAGCCATTCACACACGCTTTTTCTAGTCGCTTGCTCCTGAGCACATTGAGCCCACCCCTGCGAGCTTTCCAGTACCGCACTCAGAGCATTAACTGCCCTTCTGTGGGTCCATCACATCAGTCTGGGGTTCGTCTTGTACGCCTGTCCCTGGACGCAATGGCATTCAGACCTGAACTACCCGTGGTGCTTCCTTCTAAAGCAATTCGCCCTAGTGTTGGCTGACTATGCCCTTGACGAGAACAGCTTCGGTGTGAGCAGTGATCGCTGACACCAAATTTATTGTCAAGTGACACGAAGACGTGTGGCGCCGCAACTTGCGCGTGAAATTTCCGTTTCTATGTGCACCTTCTTCTCTTAACGTCTTGCCCTTCGGCCATCTTGGAAAATATGGTGTTTTCTCGAGCACTTATGAGCTCCTATGCGGTGTAATAATGCTTAGGTGTGATCCATCGCTTTGACATGTGGCATTTCCAGCTTCATCTAGCATGCAACATTTAGGACGTCGTTCTATTTGTTTCTTTCTTTGATAGTTTTTGCTGTTCTGCGCAGGTGGCAGGCAGAGAAATTGATAGGGACTACACAGGCGTCAAAGGCTTTGGCTGGTGTCAACGAAGTTGCTGTGCTAGGTCAAATAGCTCTTCATTTTCACCCAAGTGATTCGTGACGTGGTGGGCGTCTTGTGGCAATCCAGCTACATACGTTTGCTTCCTTCTGGATAGAGGCAGCAATTCCACCTGAAGTTGCTCCACTCAACAACAAAGTAAGATTGAATCTCTGGTACGCCGTTTCAATACAGTTGTTCAAGTGGTCGTATAGCGATCCCTGGTCTGACTTCGATAGCCCCACTAACGCCATGGAGTTTGCAGACTTAACTAGAACGCAAGTAGATTCAGTCAACCAAGTCAAACGCCTTGGATCAATAGCATTCATGCTCAGCCAAAACAATGCTAGGAGCCCCACAATGCTACGAGCCCGCGCGTGCAGTGTGACTTGGTTCAACAGGAGACCTCATACAAAATGAAACGACACTGTCAAAACAAACGACCAAGAAAAAAAAAAAAACCGGCCCAACCAAACCGGCAGCTCAGATATTTGGGCTTCCCCTCATCTGCCGCTGCACGTGGTGGCTGTGACTCGGCTCAGCCAATTCTGGCGTTGTTCAAAAGAGAACGGTGGCGAGTGCAGCAGCTACCACGGCAAGCGCGACCGGCGTTGCTGCTACGGCGCTACTCGTTTGGAAAGCCGCAGTGAGTTTGGCCCACTGGTCTTGCCTGAGACGTAAACCCACTCCAATAAAACCAGCAAACAATTGAAGGGGAGGCAGACAGAATACACAGGGCCCAATGAAAATATCTGAGACATTGAAACCTCGGTTGCGCGCAGTGCAAGATAGGGCTTACGTAAAGGGTTCTTGGCTATCTATCAAGGCGCTGGGCGAAGTAACGCAAATCAACGCATTCATGCTCTTCTCTGTATCCGTGTTTCCCTGCTTTTCCTTGGCGTTCTGTGTTGCTGCAGGGCAGACGAAGTATGCGCAGTCAACCGTCGGATTTGCTTGGGGATTGAAGAGGGAAATGAA
>NW_013575485.1:2097-2742 GCF_000499745.2 Eimeria mitis | reverse complement strand
TATATATATATATATATATATAAATATATTTCTTCTGTCTCTGTTGCTTGTCTTCATCTGTCTCCTTTTCTGGCTCCACTTGTTAATCCTATTTGTCGTATTCTTCTCTCTTTTTTGTCTCCTTCGTCTTTTGTGTTTATTTTTTCTTTTTCTTTTGTTTATTTTTTCTTTGTTTATTTTGTTTATTTTGTCTCCTTTTTCTTTTGTTTATTTTTTCTCTTTTTCTTTTCTTTTTTTTGTCTCTTTTTTCTTTTCTTTTTTAATGAAACCCAAAACGCAAATAAAAAAAACAAAAACAAAACAAAACAAAATAAAATAAAACAAAACAAAACAAAATAAAATAAAATAAAATTTATTGTTTATTTGTATTTTTGTTGTATACAGACAGATGTATGTGGCTCTGTTGAGAGAGAGACAGCCGATGTCTCTCTCCTCATTACGTCGTTCTGCATTGGTGCGTCAGTTCTGCTGGGATCGATCGATCCCAGCCTCTTCTTACTATAAACCTCTCTGTGTGGGGTGTGAGCCCATACTAGCCGGGGATCGATCCATACCACCCTGGGATCGCCCAGCACCAGGCGGGGATCGATCGATCCCCGGCTGGGATCCATCGATCCCAACAAGCCCAGCCGCTGCTCCAACAAG
>NW_013575485.1:1243-1997 GCF_000499745.2 Eimeria mitis | reverse complement strand
CAGCCTCTTCTTACTATAAACCTCTCTGTGTGGGGTGTGAGCCCATACTAGCCGGGGATCGATCCATACCGCCCTGGGATCGCCCAGCACCAGGCGGGGATCGATCGATCCCCGGCTGGGATCCATCGATCCCAGCGATCCCAGCCGGGGCTACAACAAGCCCAGCCGGGGCTCCAACAAGCCCAGCCGGGGCTCCAACAAGCCCAGCCGGGGATCCATCGATCCCAGCCGGGGATCGATCGATCCCCGCCGGCTGGGATCGACGTATCCCCTTTACCCGCAGTGCTTGGCGAGAGGCTCAGAGCAGCGTGAAGCTTGTCTTCGGTTCGTGGGGTGCATTTCTTGCTGCAGAGCCATTCAATGAACTCTTCTTTGTTATCAACAGTAAGCAGCAGCAGCAGCAGCAGCAGCAGCAGCAGCAGCAGCAGCAGCAGCAACGGGAACTGAAGCAACTGCAACAGCAGCAACAACAGCAGCAACAATAATTGCAGTAGAAGAGACAGGAACAGCAGCAAATGCAGCAGCAGCAACAGAAGCATGTATATCTCGCATAGCGATGCTTGTGCTTATATCTTTGCTGCTGCTGCTGCTGCTGCTGCTGCTCCTGCTCCTGCATCTGCTGTTGCTGCTGCTGTGTGTGGATTTCAGAGGACGGTTCTGGCGTTTCTACAGCCGCAGCAGCAGCACTAGAGCAGCAGCAGGAGCAGCAGCAGCAGCAGCAGGAGCAGCAACAGCAGCAGCAGCAGCAGCAGCA
>NW_013575485.1:894-1143 GCF_000499745.2 Eimeria mitis | reverse complement strand
TGCAGCAGCAGCAACAGAAGCATGTATATCTCGCATAGCGATGCTTGTGCTTATATCTTTGCTGCTGCTGGCCCCACGGCTTGTAGCACCTGATCAGGTGGATGTAATACTGAAGAGAGGCAGCAGACTGCTGCATAGAAAACTCGAAGCTGAGCTGTCTGTACACTGGAGACAGGGGAAACCAGAGCTGCCAGAGTAACCAAACCCTGCTGCTGCTGCTGCTGCTGCTGCTGCTGCTGCTGGTGCTGG
>NW_013575485.1:0-129 GCF_000499745.2 Eimeria mitis | reverse complement strand
AGCAGCAACAGAAGCATGTATATCTCGCATAGCGATGCTTGTGCTTATATCTTTGCTGTGTTTTTTTTTTTTGATGCTGCTGGTGGTGGTGGTGGTGATGCTGCTGCTGCTGCTGGTGCTGCTGCTGCT
>NW_013575484.1:1838-2268 GCF_000499745.2 Eimeria mitis | reverse complement strand
TTTTTTTTTTTTTTTTTTTTTTTTGTTTCAGGGGCGTTTATGTTTTAGGTGTTTTGTGCATGCACTGTCTTTATGCGTAGCAGCAGCAGCAAGAGATAACCTGCTGCGGCGGCAGCAGCAGCCAGCAGCAGCAGCAGCAGCAGCAGCAGCAGCAGCAGCAGCAGGAGCAGCAGCAGCAGCAGCGGGGTGTATATGCAGCATAAATGAAATAAGAGAAGAAGCAAGACAGCTGATCGATATTTTTGGTTTATTAAATTTATCTACTATTACGCAAATAACAAATAAAAATATAAATAAAAATATAAATATAAATATAAATAAAAATATAAATAAAAATATAAATAAAAATATAAATAATATACATATAAATACACATAAAAAACCAGTTGTAGGATTGAGGATACTCAAACAAAGATAATCTCGGCTGCTG
>NW_013575484.1:1436-1738 GCF_000499745.2 Eimeria mitis | reverse complement strand
CTGCTGCTGCTGCTGGTGCTGCTGCTGTTGCTGCTGCTGCTGCTGTTGCTGCTGCTGCTGCTGCTGCTGGTGCTGGTGCTGTTTCTGGTGCTGGTGCTGCTGGTGCTGCTGGTGTGGAGGCAATCGCAGCAGTAGCAACAGCAGCAGCAGCAACAGCAGCAGCAGCAACAGCAGCAACAGCAGCAGCTGCAGCAGCAGCAATTTCTTTTTTTAATTATATTTATTGAATTTATAAGGAGAAGCAAACGCATGCAAACTGCAGCAACTGCTGCAGCAGCATATAACAGAAAATAAAAACACAA
>NW_013575484.1:766-1336 GCF_000499745.2 Eimeria mitis | reverse complement strand
GCAGCAGCAGCAGCAGCAGCAGCAGCAACAGCAGCAGCAGCAGCAACAGCAGCAGCAGCAGCAGCAGCAATTTCTTTTTTTTATTATATTTATTGAATTTATAAGGAAAAGCAAACGCATGCAAACTGCAGCAACTGCTGCAGCAGCATATAACAGAAAATAAAAACACAAAAAAAAAAACAAAACAAAAAATAATTAAACCTATCAACAACAAAACTCTAAACAGGGGGCCCCCTTGAGGGGCCCCGTGGGGGGCCCCCAAGGGCATGATGGGGGCCCCCAAGGGTACCCACCGGGGGGCCCCCCAGGGTACCCACCGGGGGGCCCCCATGAGTATGATGGGGGCCCCCCAAGGGGGCCCCCACGAGTATGATGAGGGGGCCCCCCAGGGTGCCCCCCATCGCTATGATGGGGGGGCCCCCAGGGGGCCCCCACGAGTATCATGAGTATGATGAGAGGGCCCCCCCGGGGCCCCATGGGGGGCCCCCCAGGGGGCCCCCGTGGGTATGATGGGGGGCCCCCCGGGGGGCCCCCGTGGGTACGATAAAGGCCCCCCATGGGGGCCCCCAC
>NW_013575484.1:0-666 GCF_000499745.2 Eimeria mitis | reverse complement strand
AATTAAACCTATCAACAACAAAACTCTAAACAGGGGGCCCCCTTGAGGGGCCCCGTGGGGGGCCCCCAAGAGCATGATGGGGGCCCCCCACGCTACCCACTGGGGGGCCCCCCAGGGTACCCACCGGGGGGCCCCCCAGGGTACCCACCGGGGGGCCCCCGTGAGTATGATGGGGGCCCCCTTTGGGGGCCCCCACGAGTATGATGAGGGGGCCCCCCAGGGGGCCCCCGTGGGTATGATGGGGGTGCCCCCAGGGGGCCCCCACAACTATCATGGGGGGCCCCCCAGGGGGCCCCCAGGGGGCCCCACGAGTATCATGGGGGGGCCCCCCAGGGGGCCCCACGAGTATGATGAGGGGGCCCCCCAGGGGGCCCCCGTGGATATGATGAGGGGGCCCCCAGGGGGCCCCCACAAGTATCATGGGGGGCCCCCCAGGGGGGCCCCAGGGGGCCCCATGAGTATCATGGGGGGCCCCCCCAGGGGGCCCCACGAGTATGATGAGGGAGCCCCCCCGGGGGGCCCCCGTGGGTACGATGAGGGGGCCCCCCTGGGGGGCCCCCGTGGGTACGATGAGGGGGCCCCCCCGGGGGGCCCCCAAGGGTATCGCTGGGGGCCCCCAAGGGTATGAAGGGGGCCCCCAAGGAAGCGAACCCTTTTTTTTTTTTT
>NW_013575483.1:8365-15606 GCF_000499745.2 Eimeria mitis | reverse complement strand
TTTTTTTTTAGAAAGATTATAAATATTTAGTTGCACCATTTGCAATACCTTGCTGCTAGACTGGCGCAACTTACACAAAAGGGTGTTTTGAAAAACAGCTGGAACTTACATTTATGCAGCAGCAGCGTTATTGCCAAGGCTTTGTAGATCAAAAATCATGGCAAGTGAAAGAAGGCGAAGCGCCTACACAGACAAATCGACGAGAAACTACGGCGATCAGCCCGTGTCTCCTCCAAGCGACACCAGTTTAATCTTATCAAAACACCCCAAGGAACCTCCCCGAGCTGGTCCTGCCCCTAATTATAGGAAGCTCGCTCGCGAGATTGCCTTTTCCTTCTCGGATTCTTCTGCCAATAGCAGCCAGATAAGCAATGACCCCTACGCCTCTGAGCTGGCCGCTACATGGAACTATCATGGAGGACGAAAGCCCAAACTACCTTCAGTTCATGAGCCTCAAGCAAGTGCTCCTGTGACTCATGCTGAAGTGCCCGAAAATTCTGCCGCCCTCTTGAAGGTCGAGGAAAAAATTGACAATCAAAGCCAACCAGCATGCGTGCCTCGCGAAGTTGGAGAAAAGCCTGTGTCATTTGAGAAGCGACAGATGCTCTGTGCCATCCTCTCAGTGGGAGCGACTCTTGGCTACTTGCTAGTGTTGATTGAACGGCTTGGTTTGGCACATTTCTCTCTTCTTCAAGGCGTGGGCCCACTTTCTATTCTGCTTTCGGGGCTCCCAGGTATTTGCCTAACCTGTATGTTCTCTGCGGCGACAGTTTGCCCCTCGAAACGGAAAGCCTACGATGCAGGTTCTTTCAGTTTATCCGTCCAAGATCCCATCAAGCGTCAGACGGAGAAAAGCTCTGATGATTCCGAAGCCTTTCAAGAGTTACGAACGAAGTTGTCTTCCAATACCTTTAAAACATTGTTAGGGTTTGTACTGTGGGACTTGGTCAAAGCATATACCTCACTTTGGCCTCTGTTGCATCTCCCACGGAACGCAACACATGAACCACTTCAGGAACCACCATTCTTTGGACAATCTCCAGAAGGTGCGAAGGCCGGCATTCATGGATACCCCCCGCGCATTGCGTCTGGGCATGATCTCTCATTACCTTTCTCCCCGCTGTGCCAGTTACTATTTCCATTGGTTGCTGACGGCTTGCGTCTGGTGGGCCTTTGGTTCGCCTTTAAGACAATGCGCCGCACACAGAGGAGGGAGAAGCCTGGAACCACTCGNGTGTTGCTGCACCAGTCGTTTTGGGTTTCTGAATGCATGCAACCATTTACGGGACTGATGCCACTGGTGGGGGAACAGGCTACAGCTCTTTCCGGACTTCTGCTTCGTTGCCACTCCATCTTTCTAGGACTCGCCGCAGCTTTTACCGGCTGCATTTTGGCTTCAGCCTTTCATCGCCTTTTCCTGACGAACGCCAAGAGCATATCGGCTGTGTTGGCAGCGGCAGCTTCCCTTGCCTTTTGCAGTTGCATTCTTTTCGACGTCCTTTCTGCGGCTGTTCCATCATCTGTCATCACCTGCGCCTACACGCCTTTCATTGCAGACATGCGAAGCGGATTTGTTGCTGTAAAAGCATTCGCAATGACAGCAACCCTTTCAGACCAAGTTGGACAGATATGCCTCAGCCTTAGCGCGGTTATGATCAAGCCCTCGGATGTTTTCGATGCCACCGCAGACCCGCAAAAGACGAAGGAAGCAGAGATCTCCCGTGTTCCGGCAAAATGATGGGAAGTAGGCTGCAGCGCCGCGGAAGGTCGAACCTGCTCAGGAACCAGAATTGAGCACCTCCTTCTAGATGGCGCTCAGGCTAAGGACGTTNGGAAGGTCGAACCTGCTCAGGAACCAGAATTGAGCACCTCCTTCTAGATGGCGCTCAGGCTAAGGACGTTGCTGGGGGGGAGGAGGGACTATAGCTCCACTATTCAACCTCCTAAGCAGTTGCCAGCCTTTCCCCCCAAATGCATTATTATGCTAAACGCAATCTCGCATCTGGGGATGCTTACTGTCCCGAAAAACAGGGATAGCTGCAAGCACACCCTGAGATGCAGCACGCGAAAACTGCCATGTGTGGCACCTGGAGCGAATTTTCGCCCCCCACTGACGTGACTTGGAGAAACTGTAAGAATAATTCTCCTTTCTTCTTTGTGCTTCACCAGCACTACCGACGGTGCCAGTTTTGAGTAGAGACTAGCTTGCGGGCAGCAGAATTGGTTTGGGTAGATTTCTTAGCTGCGATGCACAAACCGTGAGTAGTTTCGAGGTGTCTCTCTCTGAAGAACGACGAAAAAGATGTAAGTCGATGGCGCGAGAAGTCTTCGACCTCCGTACGACTTCCGGACGGCTCGACGTTGATTCCTCCACGCTTATCCCAATAGGTTACGCTTTGTCTTGAGCAGATCAACCTGCTAAATGCTGAAATAGAAGCTGTTCAAAGCAGGCTGACGGGGCAGAGCACACGTTTTCACTTTACGTCCGACTGTTACTACGTACTTGTGCCCTATACCATATTCCAGATGAACGATACGCTTCAAGGCATCTCAATGCTGCGCAAAGACGCATGCTATGGATAATGTGCCTTCGTTGGAACAACTTCTCAGCTGCAGCTAGCTTCAAATATTCCGCCAAAATAGATCCAACTCTCAGAGGTTCACTCCATTCACTCCACTCTGTAGTGCGGGTGCGGAATGCAGTCTTGCGCCTGTCGGAGGGATCCACTTAAGTCGGCAAAGAAACGCACCAGCGAAGCCAAAAAATAAATAAACTGTCAAAATCTGCGACTCTTCGGGTAGTCCGTCTCAGTGGGGCATCGGAAACTCCTATTTCAATGTGATTCTGTTGAGGGCGTTGACATCGATACAGATACGCCACGTCCACACCTTTTCCTTCGGCACCACATGCTTCTATCGTAAAGGCGCAGTTGACGGCTGAGCCCTCCCTTTCTCCCCATTTGGTCTTCTTGTCTCTCGAGCTCCTCTAAAAAAGTCGGATGCCTCCTCTACCTCCGAGAAGAGCTTGGGATGTTCCGGGAGTAAGTTGGATGCGTTGGATTGCAAAGTCAAGGGGCGGCAGCTCTGCTGGAGTCTCCCTCTCATTGAGTCCATCTGATAGTTCTCCCCTCAACTGAGGCAAATTTCGCTGTCCTTCGAGTGTTAGCTGGATCGAATCCCCCCATACTGTCAACTTCGTAAGGCCACCACGATTGAGTGCATGCACTCGTCAACGTTTACGGCAGTGCCCCTGCACAGCTTTGGAACCCACTCGTTCCTTGCTTCTTGGGACGCTGATTCCACTCCTTTAACTGTAGATGATGCAGGCAGTGTTAGGAGCGCTTGGAAGAGCATTGTCACATTGTTGCTGACCGGCTAAAGCCCAATATTGTCGTTTGTAGGCAACAGGCGCTCCCTCAACTGAGTCACACCAGGCATACCCAGCGTTCTGATATGGTGAACTGGTCCAACGTTGACCATAATACAAGACCTGACGTTCCTGTATGGCAATCACCTCTGTTGGCCCAATCACTGCGCCTCACGCTGCGCCCAGGGCGTCTCTTTTATCGGTTCGTTGGCATCCCCGCCGATTGCTTCAAGTGCTTTTCCTCTAGTTCCTCAACGGTACCTTCTGTTCTATTTTTTATATTTTTCTTGGAGCGGATGTAACGTGGCACCAACAGCTCCAATATCCACAGCCACTGTATCGGGGTAACTTCCGAAGTATTCCTTTCCCTTCTCAGATATCGGGTACGAGGACACGTTATCCCCTTCTTGATGCGTAGGTATCCCTTCCTCTCGGCTGGTTTGACCCTTTTGTCTCTAAGATCCCCCTCAGGAGCCCAGCTGGTATTGGACTTCCTCCTTCCTGAGGCCAGCTCTGGTGTCAACAAATCTTACAGAAGAGCCAATTCGTACTTGGACCTCCATTCGCGAGTGACTGATACATCTCCGCGTGCTGTATAGAGATCTTCCCACGCTTAAGCTGTCTTAATTCTGTCACAGCCTGTGCCCTTGCCTACCTGAAGGTAAATCTACGTTGCTTTGCAGACTGAGAAGTTTCTACGTCATTGATGCCTCCAAGAGAAAATGGCGCTTTCCGAGACAAAACTGCTACTTCCGTGCATTCCGTCCCAATAAAGAAGTTGCTAATAGCGACGGTCGCTCTTCCAGTGCATCCGAAGACAAGACCATATCTCCGTAGAAAGCAGGGCTTCTACCAGTGTCCCTCGCACGCTGTTTCGCCCCAAATTTTGACGGCTGGCGAAAGTTTAGGTATTCCTCATAAATAGCTTTCGTGGGGCTGGGTAGGCTGTGGAGGCTGCGCTCGTTCCAGTTCGACTAGACGCACAGGCCTGGGGGACCCCCGCTACGAACACAGACTTTACTAGTCTTCACTATGCTGAAAGAGAAAAAGGGCCGCATTTTGACAAAGGTGTCATGTACACTGTCTAAGGATTCTGCTTCTTGCAGATCCTGATCAATCTCCACTTTTCAATTGGATAAAAGGCAAAACTTCTGACAAATGATTTTTGCTGGAATACCTGATATGTTTACCTTTTTCCAGGCAAACAATCTTCACAACAACTCAGCGCTATTCACCAGTATACATGCTTATGGGGGTTCGGCTCGTTGCTCGTGCCTGTCCCGACCTCCAGTGCGGTGCTATGAAGTGTAAAGAAAGTTAGCGAGTCTAGCTGACTACAGTCTGGGGATACAATACTGTCAAAATAACCTTAACCTCCTTTCCAGTATCCATGATTCTGTGGATATCTGCTCAATGGCCCAGGGCTGGCGCTCGCGCGGATATGATGTGCCGCCGAACGAGTACAACGCTCAACTCCTGCTGCAGGACCACTCCACCTGGGAGCATATAAGAGCCCGTTCTGGCGCATGCACTGGCAGCGTAAACAATTGCTACACACTCGCTCGACCCGCAGCAGCCAATATGAGTGTAGATAAAAATTTATGTATCATCTATAGATAGACCACCCTACAAGCAAGCACTGCAGCGTCGCAGGGGTTAGTTGGCCGAGAGAAATGCTGTATTCTTATCTATTAAGTTAAATAGATATTAAGATATATATTTTGAGTGTAATATATATATTTAAACTCATAATAAAATCAGAAGCAAAAACACACAAAGCGACAAGGCAGGAGGTTCCCATCAACCCCCCGGTGTACACAGTATATATATGTGTGGCTCAAGGGGAATGCGTGCAAAGTTTGTGGGTATTTTGTGCTTTTAAGAATTATTTCTAATTGATTTGTTTTTATTTCTATCATATATTTGAATGAAAAAGAATGAAACAAACTCNAAGAATTATTTCTAATTGATTTGTTTTTATTTCTATCATATATTTGAATGAAAAAGAATGAAACAAACTCGTGGGTTGTACAGAGTGTGTTTCTTCTCCCTGGTGGTCGAATCTGGGGCCCCCCTCCGCTCTGCGGGGCTCAGCAGAGCTGTGGTGTTGCTGTGCTGGAGGTATTGTGTTTGTTTTTGTTCTTTTTTTTGTGGCTTTCAATTTTTTGTGGGCTTAAATATATTTGCCCTTTTTAATTTCCGCCTCACCTTCATCAGTCGAGGAAGCACAGGGGCCACAGCTAGCAGCCTCCTAGCGCTTAGCAGCAGCCCCACAACAGCTTCTTGTATTAGTTGGCCTATAGCGGGTTTTTTGAATGTTATTGCGTGCAGTTTTCTTGCATAAAATAAATAAACTTGTGCTTTATATTTGTGATATTTTTAACGTGCGATTCATACAGCTGCTGCTATCTCTGTATCGTTTGCGCTTAGCAGCAGCAGCAGCAGCAGCAGCAGCTTTCTGCCTCTTCTTTTTCCCCCTCTTCTCCCCGCTCTCAGTATACAACATTTTAACTATTTGTATCAGTTTCTTGGGTTTTTTTTAAGCCGAAGGACCTGAAATAAGGCAATTTATTACGTCTTTATCTAGCCCTTACCTCCTCCCTCACCCTATATCTCTAGCCGCAGCTCCATCCCTCCCTGGTGCAGCAGCGCAATACAAGCCCACGCAGCACCACCCTATAGCCCCTCGTTCTATAGAGGCCGTCATTTGTTGTTCCTGTGTAAAGGATAATAGGCCTCAAGGCTGCTTATTTGATTTGGCGGGGGTGCTCGGGGGATCTGTGAGGTGTACAGACACCCCAGCAGCACCCTGCACTGCTGTTGCAGCTGTGGCAATGACGGCAGCTGCAGCTATCTTTCCAATGACAGCAGCACCCACTACAAGCTCGAATTGTATGAGCGGGAGCAGCAGCATTAGCAGCAGCAGCAGCATCAGCAGCAGCATCAGCAGCAGCGTCAGCAGCAGCATCAGCAGCAGCATCAGTAGCACCAGCAGCATCGTGTCAATGACCTCTCGTCGCTCCCCCAAGGGGACGCACCCGCCTCAGCCGGTTGATAGCCCTCTTACGCAGGACAGCGCTCATGAACAGCAGCAGCAGCAGCAGCAGCAGCAACAGCAGCAGCAGCAGCAGCAGCAGCAGCNCAGCAGCAGCAGCAGCAGCAGCAGCAGCTACAAGATGACCGACAGCAGCAATGGCAGGAGAGGTCATCAGCGCCAGGGGAGTCGAACGCTGCCTCTCCTTCGCAGCAGGCTGTGGAGCTAGGAGATGCAGCAGCAGCAGCAGCAGCAACAGCAGCAGCAGCAGCAGCAGCATCTGCTGCTGCTCTGCGACCTTTTGCTGCTCATCAGGGCACGCAGCAGCAGCTCGAGCTGCTGCAGCAAACCCAGGGGGCCCACGCACTGCAGGGGGCCCCCCACGTTGCTGGGCGCCCATCGCTAGCTGCTAAGACTTCATCTCTGCTGCAGCGGAAGCAGCAGTTCTATAAGGTGAGTTTTTATATATTATAAATTATATTATATTATATTTTATATAAATTATATTAATTTATATATTTATAATATATAAATACATATTCTCTTTTTAATATTTTTTTTTATTTGCTCCTTTCCTTTTTTTATATTTATATTGAGCTCAACCGCTCTATATGCAGCCGCCACGCTGTTACCCTGCGAGTTGCAGCAGCAGCTGCAGCAGCAGCAGCAGCAGCAGCAGCAGCAGCAGCAGCAGCAACTCCAGCTCCTTTACATGCTTGCATGCTAATGTACCACTGAGTGTCTCTGTTGCTGCTGCATGCAACAGCTGCTTCTTCGTCTTTTCTCGTTTTATGTTTTTGTTTGTGGCTGGCTGCATCCATACTTTGGCTCTATATATTC
>NW_013575483.1:5553-7087 GCF_000499745.2 Eimeria mitis | reverse complement strand
GGAGATGCGTGGTGTTGCAGTGGCGGCGTCAGCAGCCCCGAAGAAGGGTCTGACAGGTTCAGCAGCAGCAGCAGCAGCAGCAGCTGCTGCTGCTGCTGCTGCTGCTGCTGCTCCTGGTGCAGCACCTTGTGGTTTGGGGGCCCTTGCCGAGCTAGCAGAGGGAGAGGTGAGCAGCAGAAGCAGCCTGGGGAGCTCATCGAGCAACAACAGCAGCAGCAACAGCACCTGCACCTCTTCTCCTGCTCCGTGTCAGTCTCCTTTCTCCTTTGCTGGAGCTGCAGCAGGATGTGCAGCAGCAGCAGCAGCAGCAGCAGCAGCAGGAGCAGCAGCACTTGGTGCAGCAGTGCAGCAGGGAGGACCCCAAGGCAGAGACTTGCTAGATATAGGGGCGGGCCAAGACATCGAAGATAAGACGAACCGTGTGCAGCACCAAGCCGACAACAGGCAGCAGCAGCAGCAGCAACAGCAGCAGCAGCAGCAGCAGCAAAAAGGGGCAGCAAACTATCTCTCCGTCACGCCGCCCCCCCAAGCAGCCGTGGGGCCCTCCTGGGTTTTTGAGGGGGGGGCCCTATGCCCAGACTACCCTGTACAGGCTGCAGCAATTCACGGGAGAGAGCAGCAGCAGCAGCAGCAGCAGCAGCAGCAGCAGCAACTGCAGCAGCAGCAAGGGAGACTTCTGGGGCAACATAGCAAGACACTGATGCAGCAACGCCACCTCTCAGGACAGAAAGCAGCAGCACTTCCACCGCTAGCTAGGAAGCTGCCGAAGGGTGTGCAGAGACAGCTAAGACAGCAGCAGCAGCAGCAGCAGCAGCAGCAGCAACAGCAGCAGCAGCAGCAACAGCAACAGCAGCAGCAACAGCTGCTGCTGCTGCACTCGCAACGCCAGGGACGGTACAGTCACAAAGAACTGCAGCAACAGCAACAGCAAACAGCACAGAGCCACAGGCGGAGGCCTCTGCTGCAGCAGCAGCAGCAGCAGCAGCAGCAGCAGCAGCAGATGCAGACAGCCCACCAGCTGTACTCTTGGATGCCGCGTCAGCAGCGGCTGCCATGGGATGGGTTGCAGCAGCAGCAACGACAGCAGCAGCAGCTGCAGCAGCACCAGCTCAGTGGGAGTCTCCAGCATATTCTTTCTCAGCAGCCAAACCTACCGCAAGAAGCTGTGCTGCTGCTGCAGCAGCAGCAGCAGCAGCAGCAGCAGCAAACAAGTGCTGGCGTCATGCAGGACGGTATCTGGCAGCAAGAGCAGCACCATCTCCACCCGCTAACCCCAGACAGCGCTACTGTGTTTGATAGAGAGCTTGGTGGTGACCCGGCGAACCTGTTGCTGCAGCCGCTGCAGCAGCAGCAGCTGCAGCAGCTGCAGCAGCAACAGCTGCAACAGCAACAACAGATGCAGCAGCAGAGAACAGCAAAGGACGCAGCATTCGGATCGCAACACGCACAGCAGCAGCAGCAGCAGCAGCAGCAGCAGCAACCGGCAGCATGGAAGGCAGATAGGCTTTTGTCTCTATGGGACCAGCCTGATGTG
>NW_013575483.1:4470-4691 GCF_000499745.2 Eimeria mitis | reverse complement strand
TATATATATATATATATATATATATATATATATATATATATATATATATATATATATATATTTATATGTGTGTGTGTGTATGGAGATGTATATATCACACCCCGCAGGCGAAGATTCTTCTTTTTACCTACCTGTTTGTTTTTGTCTGCTTCGAGTCAAGCAAGCTACAAAGATATATCTTTATAATATTATATTTATATTATATTTATATTATATATATT
>NW_013575483.1:0-4376 GCF_000499745.2 Eimeria mitis | reverse complement strand
GTCTTGTTTACTATGTTGCGGTCTTTGTCTCTCTCCCCTCCTCCTGCTCCCCCCCTCGGGGCCTTTGGCCTTTCTCTGTTGTGTAATATATATTGTGTTTCCTGCATAGTTTATGTGTGTCTACATATGGGCATATGTTGATGCCTGTCTAGATAAAATATATTTATATATTATTCTCTCTTATAGCTCCTCTTCTTCTTTATAATAAGCCCTTGTCTATATACACACCCTCAAAAACTTTGTCGGTTCTCTTGGGCGGTTTTTTACGTCTGTGCCGAATCTGCAGCAGATAGCAGCATGCTGCTCTGCCCGTTATGTTAAGAGCAGCAGCAGCAACAGCAACAGCAGCAGCAGCAGCAGCAGCAGCAGCAGCAGCAGCAGCAGCAGCAGCANCAGCAGCAGCAACAGCAACAGCAGCAGCAGCAGCAGCAGCAGCAGCAGCAGCAGCAGCAGCAGCAGCAGCTTGAGCTGTGAAGGCGCCACATTGATTTTTGCAGCTTGATTAGCGTTTCTAGATTAATATTATATACACGGATGTGGGACGTGCACACCTTTGCCCTGCAGTGGCAGGGTTTGTTATTGAGTTACATTTTTGTTTTTAGTCTATGTTGGCTCGAGGTCATATATAATATTATATTATATTATATTATATTATAATATATTCTATTATATTTATTTATAAAGCGCGCAGCACGACCCTCTTTGTTTTTATAAAAACAAAGGATTGGGTGCCGTGTGCCTTTGTTTTTGTTGCCTGGAACCCTGCAGGCTGCCGCGGTGCAGCCACAACGGTCATAACAAAGTGGCCTGCAATCTTTTTTATTGCATGCAGCAATCGTTGCTTTCTCTTCTAGCTGTATCTCAACATAGTAGATACATACAAGCACACAACCCCGCGGGTGTGGGTAAAAACTGCTAGCAACCCCCCCTCAGGGCTGCTGATGCATGTGTAATTATGGTATTTACAATTCAGTATTTTTAATTTATTAATATTATCTAATTCAACCAATTAACACCGTTATTTTTTATATCCAGATGTTCTAGACTTCACCTCGTTTGCATGCAGTACCGCACGGAAACTATAAACTAAAGTAGCAGAGCGCAGCCAGCAGNAGACTTCACCTCGTTTGCATGCAGTACCGCACGGAAACTATAAACTAAAGTAGCAGAGCGCAGCCAGCAGCAGCGGCTGCTTATGAGCAGCCAATAGAACCCCCTTTCTAGTTCGGGAGAGGAGGCAGCCTTTGGTAGAGGGCCCCGCTGCACTTGCTGGGGCAAGGGGGGGGATGGGGGGGGGGGATGCCCCAGGGGGGAGAGCGCATGCAGCCCCAATGCACAGCTTCCTCAGAGCTGGAGCGGGCACACGCCGGTTTGAGGGTTTCGTCAGTATACGGCCGAGGCGTTAAGGCTCAACGGGTATGGTCAAGGTAGCCTGGAGTGAGCGGTGCTCCACCCCCTGTAGCGCAGGGCGGGGCTTTGAAAACCTCAGTTGGGGCTCACCGGGAGCAAATTCAAGAACCAGAGAAAGGCTGGGGTTTCGATAGGGCCTGTACTTGACTGAGCAGGTCTAGGAAGCGAGCGCTAGCGATCCCTTCCTTAGCTCTAGGCCTTATTCTGCAGCAGGATCTGCAGGAGGCTGTTATGGGTGCGTGTTACTGCTCAAGTCGTACACATTTGGACGTTGGTGCGGATATAAGGCCTGTCACAACGGCTGCGTTTCCTGCGACGCTCAACAACGGGCTGCACTTTGAGCACGTGAGCATCCAAGGATTAAGAAAAACGCATTGTAGAAAGGGTGTGGGGAGCACTGTGGATAAACGAAGCTGCGGAACACAGTGCCTGGCGGGTAGTATCTCAGGATGGTGTATTGCTGACAACCTTGAAGAACGCGACTTAAATCGTACTGCTTGAGCCGGCAATGCAACGGCACCGAACAAATCTCTCACTATCAAAGAGTTGAACAACCTTTCTCTGGTGTTTCAGCTATTGGTAGTCAGTTTGAAGACTGAAATGCCTGCTGTGCAGATATTGCCGGCACTTGTTTACTGCCCACAACAGTTCACTCGTTACGGGCCTGAAGCGGATGCGCATGCGCCGCCCGGAGAATTTCTCCTTCTCCGTCACCGGATGAGCGCGCTGGTTGATTGTTAAATTTTGCCTTTTCGTATCCGTGCGTCTGCTTGCCTCGATACTTCCTCTTCAAGAAACTGAGGTCGCGCGTACCTCCGAACAAAACTTCGGAATGTTTCGAGACTGAGTTCGATGCGGTGCATTGCGCTTTCAGTGGGGGGTAGATCGACTGGAGGGGCCGTATTATATCTGATTGTTCACCCCTCAGCTGTGGCTAGTTCTGCTGTTCCTCGAGTTTTAGCTGGATCGAATCCCCCCAAAGGTTCGTTTTTGCAAGACCATCACGACAGAGTGCACGCGTTTATCAACGTCTCGGGCGTTGCATTGGCCTGCATCCAAGTCGTTCCTTTCTTCTTGAAACGCTTCTTCCACTCCTCTAACTGCAAACGATGCAAACGCTCATAGGAGCTATCGGTGGTGCGGTTTCGCATTGCTGTCGGGCAGATACGCTTTAATATTGCCTTCTGGATGCTGCATACTCCCCCTCCACTGAGTCACTCAAGGCATGCCAGACGGTTCTGTCGTGGTGAGCTGGAGGCGGACTTACCGGTTCGGCGATCAGCTTTGTTGGGCCGATCCCTTGTCTGCCGGGTCATTGCCGCATTCCCTTAGCTGTTATCCATGGGGATTGCTTCAAATATTTTTTATCGAGTTCCTTAACCGTTTTCATGCTCGTGCAGCTCCGAACCATGTGAGGACTTTGTTGCAAAATATGCAAATGCGTTGCTCAGTTAGTTCCCCAGGCATTCCGAGTTGCCATCTGTTCTTCCTTCCTATACTTTGCTATTCCCGAATGGCATTCACAGCCTCAATATCCTGATGCATTATACTTGGGTAGCTTCCGCAGCATTCCTCTTCCTTATCAGATGTCGCGGAGAAAGCAGCGTTTTTCTTTCCTTGATGAGTAAGTACACAGTCACCTCGACGATTTCGATCATTTTACTTCTTAGTTCCCTCCAAACCCAGCCAGTTATGTGCTGCCGCTTTCTTGGTGGCAGTTCCGGTATGAACCGCTTACACGAAAAAAGCCGATTCCACTGTTGGACTCCTGGTCACGAATGGCCGATACTTGTGGAAGTTGCCCCCTGTCAACCGCTTCCCTTGCTTAAGTCTTCTTAATTCTGCCATAAGAGGTGCGATTGAAGACCTAGGGAAAAATCTACGTCGCAGTAAGTGCCGGGCAGCTTCTATATTCCAGATTTGCAACAGAACAGTGCTACTCTTCTTCGGATTCCGCCATATTCACCGTGCCTGCCATTCTAATGGAAAAGATGCCAATTGCAAGTGTAGCTCTTCCGTTATATCTCTTCAGGAGAGGCGCATTCCTCCACTTCCCGCCACATCGCGCCGCCGACACTGTTTTCTTGCGGGCAAACCAACTCCACGACTAATCAGTGCTAGTAGCCAGGCCGCCCAGCAGTGTGGTCGGAGTTCGCAGCTTCTGGCTCCGCCAAGCCTTGCGGTGCTACCAAGTTGGCTTGGTGAACTGCAATATAGTCAGCACTTACAAGAGACTAGCTACCCCGAAGCAGCTGACCTCTCCATCAAACTCTCAGCCCCATGACCGCTCCGGCACAAACTCCTGGAGCTGGTACGGGGCGATGGGCCGTCACAAGTTGCGATGCACCTCGGTGCAGCTCTTGCTGCGAGGGAACACTACATGAAGGAATACCCCATCCCCCTCTTTGATGCACTAAATAACACTGTATACAGTTGTTAAACACTGAACTGCCCGCGAGTTGCCAACCTCAGACGAGTGGGAATGAAGGTAGCAAGACCCCCAGCATTGCAGGAAGTCTATAGACGAACTAAACTTCTTACAGAGAGGGTTGTACTACAAGGATTCTTTAGGTTCCACGGCGCACAGTGGCTAAGGCATCTCAGGTGCTCGCTAGTGTGCAGGCTGTAGTATAAGTACATTGACTGCAGTGTACGTACGCCACCTTAAGTGCAGAAATACGAGCTACAGTATGCTTACACTGCAGTGTACTGGCACTGCAGTGTACATTGACTGCGGTTTCTATACATGCAGTGAATAGACAGTGGCGTCCGCGAGGCCTTGCGCCCATGGCGTTGGCGTGCAGCAGCGCCCCCAGCAATTCATCAGCTGTTCTGGGGTATTGTTCTTAGTAAAGAGATAATAAATTAAAAGCAAATGCGTTGAAATGACTCAAAGGCTGCAGCGGTGCTGCAGGCGAGCAGCTGGTGTGCCTAGGATCACTGAGGCCCCGTGGCAGGAGCAGCTG
>NW_013575482.1:1482-2384 GCF_000499745.2 Eimeria mitis | reverse complement strand
ACGGCAAAACGTATGCAAGTGTTTTTCCGCTGCCCGTCCTACCCTCAATTAACAAATCTCTGCCGTTGAGGGCGAAAGGGATAACCTGTGACACAGGATCAAACACCTTGAAGAAAGGATAAATGAAGCAATATGTACAGCATCAACATAGTAGAAAATACAGCTGTTTCTGTTTAAACCTGCAAACAGAGATGTGCACACTTTCCTACAAAATATTTCCGTGCAAGTTGGGATTTGCTGTTCAACTGAAAAGTATGCATCATCGAAAGCACGAGGTGAAAGCAGCCACAGCAGCTTCAACAGAAACTACCCCCACTACACCATCAGCAGCAGAAAGCAGCAGCTGGGTCACCTTAGACTGGACATGTGTTGGATGTTGGAGCTTTAGGTCATCAATGAGTGCCTTGGTAAGCCTTCTGTCTAAATGTGTCGCTGCGAAATCCTTAAAGCTTTGAGATGAATCGATAATTTCATTCTGTCTGTACACAATAACCTCTGATGCATTTTCCTCCTTATTTTCTGCTTCTTCTGCATCTGAAGCGGCCGGTTCGTCTTCCGATCCTGTTTCTTCTGCTTCGGTGCCCGTCTCTGCCGACTCCTTTTCTGCTGTTGCTGCTGCTGTTTCCTCTTCGTCAGTTCCTTCTGCAGCAAGTGAGCTCTCCGGCTCACGGGCCACTACACCTCCAACATCTTTCTCTTTCGTTGCTGCATGTGCTTTTTTGGATTTCTTTTTTTTGGTAAGCGGTTTCTCTGCATCTACTTTAGCAGGTTTTTGAGGCTCGACACAGGGATCCGACGAAAGGCCAGTTGGAGCCCTCTCTACGTTGTCAGACTCTGACGGAAACGTCTCCTCTTGTTCGCATGTGTTGACTTTCCTTTTTTTGCGAGATTTCTTTCCCCCC
>NW_013575482.1:0-1382 GCF_000499745.2 Eimeria mitis | reverse complement strand
ATCTTTCTTACGAGCTGAATGGCGGCCCAGATGCGGGGCCGCCTCGGGCGCCTGAGAAGCCGTCATAGCGAAAGAAAAGGCATTACCGCCGGAGCAAAGAAGCTAGTGAATAGGTGTACTGCAGTTATTTTCGTTGAAACTTCTGAATGAGTTGGTTGCCGCCTTGGAGCTGGCGCAACGCCTGGAGACTGAGGATGACTCTGTCAGGATCGCGGCAAAAACATTAGCGAGCCATTAGAGCTTGAACTAGAACAACTCCCCCTAAGAAAACAAAATGGAAAGAATAAATAAAATCTTTGTAATAATTTTCGATGACATATATTTTAACAGCAGAAGGTCACACTTGCCTCTGCAGAACATGCATGCACAGCGAGCCAGTAGCGTAACGGCCCCACACGAACTGCTGGGCCCTACAGTGTACGAGCTCGATCTGCTAGAGCAAAAAAAAAACTGAAATCTTCTGGAATATTCAAACCACTTCGCTTTACAGCCTGAAAGTCAACTAAGGGATTCCTACGGCCGCCTGTGGGCCCCACCGCCTCTACCAGGACCTGCTGTACCCCCCAGCAACTCTTCTGCTCTACTACTTGACCTAAAATATTCCACTACAGTTCCCCTACTCTACAGTAGCTACATCAGAACAAATGCCCAACGGCCCAACAAGACAACGCTTGACTTTTGTCTCGCCCCCCGGCGCCAAGCACTTAAACCAAGTGGAGCAACAACTCCAAAGTCTTTCTTAAAAAAAAAATGACGAGCTGCCCGCCCAAATGCAAGACATAGCCGGCGTAGCACTGCAACCAGATGAGCTAGGCTCTCCTCAGCGGCAAAGCCACGGCTACAGCTGCATTGCCACTAGCAGAACTGACCAAATCCCGAACTGCCAGTGGTGCTGAATTGTAGCTAGAGTACAGCTGAAAGGAATAACTGCTATTCTCTTCGGCTGAAATCTAAACAAAAGGATGCCACTACGGTACAACTATCCACGCCATGAGGCCGTCAGACAAATGCCTTGACGAATCAAGAAGACAATGAAGGGCAAAAACTGCGCTCCTGTCTCTCATCCTCGTCATCGTCTCATCAAGTCGGTTACAGGCGCATGCATGCATACTTTATATATAAACATAAATATCAAACGGCATCAGTGTAACTATGACAAGCTGCCCTCAGCTATAGCGGGATCGGCAACGCAGCGCCAGAACGGAACTGCGCCCCAGAACCCTCAGGAAGCACAGATATGCATCATATTGCCGAAACAAATCAAAGAGGAGCTGCACCACTTATTGAATTAAGTATTTAATGCACAGCTAGTAATTAAATTAATAAATATTTAATATTAGTAGCTGTGTAGTAGCATCGTCAGACAAATGCCTTCTTAGGAA
>NW_013575481.1:282-2384 GCF_000499745.2 Eimeria mitis | reverse complement strand
TATATATATATATATATACTATGAAAAATATAAATAACTACAGTTGCTGCTAGTGGTGCAGCAGCAGCAGCAGCAGCTGCTGCTGCTGCTGCAGCTGCTGCTGCTGCTGCAGCTACTGCTGCTGCTGCTGTTGTTGTTGGTGCCGCTGTTGTTGTTGCTGCTGCTGCTGCTGCTGCAGCTGTTGTGGTTGTTGCTGTTGCCGTTGTTCCTTCAGCTGCAGCAGCAGCTGCTCTTGCTGCTGCTGCTGCTTTTGCTGCTGCTGCTGCTGCTGCTGCTGTTGCAGCTCTATTCCCAGAGCAGTCTCCTACGTGAGTGATTCTGGTTAGTGTGTGTCAGTTGCTGCTGCTGCTGCTGCTGCTGCTGCTGCTGCTGCTGCTGCTGCTGCTGTTCTTGTTCTATTTGTTTATTTATATCGGAGAAAAGGAGGTTTACTTGTGTACATATAAGGTAATGTATTTGTTTTATTGAGAGAGAAGAGACAGACAAACTCTGCCAGAAAGAAAAAGAAAAAAAAGAAGAAAAAGCTGCATACACCTGCTGCTGCAACTCCTCGCACTCGTACACCTCATCACCTAACACACAACATATATATTATATTTATTTTATTTTTTTATTTTTTATTTTTTTTTTTGTTTTGTTTTTTATTTGTTTTATTTGTTTTAGTTTATTTGTTTTACTTTTTTAATTATTTTGTTTATTTTGTTTTTTATGTTATATGTTATTTGTTATGTATATTATATATATTATATATATTGTATGTATTATATATATTATATATTATATATTATATTATATATATATTTTATATTATATATATTATATATATTATATATTATATATTATATATAATATAAAACAAAGAAGATAACAGAAATAATAATAATAATAATAAAGAGACAGAGGAGACAGAAAAGGAGACAGAAAAGAAAAAGGAGACAGAAAAAAAAGGAGACAGTACAGAGAATAGAAACAAAAAAAATAAATAAAACAAAAGGAGACAAAAGAGACAGAAAGGAGACAAACAAGACAGAAGAGAAAGAAAAGGAGACAGAATATATAAAGGAGACAGAAGAGAGAAGAGACAAAAAAAGAAGAAACAAAAAAAGCAGACACAACTGGTGCTGCTGCTGCTGCTGCTGCTGCTACTCTTTGTATTGCTATTCCTGCTGTTGTTATTCCTGCTGCTGCTGCTGCTGCTGCTGCTGCTGCTGCTGTTGTATCTACTACTGCAGCAGCCGCTGCTATTGCTGCAGCAGCAGCAGCAGCAGCAGCACTATCAACACCAGCAGCAGCACAATCATCACCAGCAGCAGCACTATCATCACCAGCAGCAGCACTATCAACAGCAGCAGCAGCAGCAGCAGCACTATCAACAGCAGCAGCAGCAGCAGCAGCAGCAGCAGCAGCAGCAGCACTATCAACAGCAGCAGCAGCAGCAGCAGCAGCAGCAGCAATATAAATAAATAAATTAACATATCCTTGTCTGTGTTTAGTTTGTTGGGGGGGTATATCTAGGAAGAAGACCTTATCTAGCGCCTATCAGCAGCACCACCACCACCACTACTATCATCATCATCACCAGCAGCAGCAGCAGCAGCAGCAGCAGCAGCAGCAGCAGCAGCAGAAGCAGCAGCAGCATAAATATATTACCATATCCTTGTCTATGTTTAGTTTGTTGAGGGGGTATATCTAGGAAGAAGACTTTATCTAGCGCCCATCAGCAGCAGCAGCAGCAGAACTTTCAGCAGCAGCAGCAGCAGCAGCAGCAGCAGCAATATAAATAAATATAAAAATAAATAAATAAATAAATAAATAAATAAATAAATTACCGTATCCTTGTCTATGTTTAGTTTGTTGAGGGGGTATATCTAAGAAGAAGACCTTATCTGGGGCTGGCAGTCCCTCTTCTGTTGCTCTAGCAAATGCTTCGGTTATAAGAACAGGTGGATCGCATGCTGCTGCTGCTGCTGCTGCTGCTGCTGCTGCTGCTGCTGCTGCTGGTGGGGGTTGTTGTTGTGGTGGCGGTGGTTGGGGTTGGGCTGCTGCTGATGCGGGTGATGATGCTGCTGCTGTTGCTGCTGTTGGGGGCTCGGAGGATGCTG
>NW_013575481.1:0-182 GCF_000499745.2 Eimeria mitis | reverse complement strand
AGCAAATGCTTCGGTTATAAGAACAGGTGGATCGCATGCTGCTGCTGCTGCTGCTGCTGCTGCTGCTGCTTTTAATGCCAAGTGGTTTGCTGCTGTCGTTGAGTAAGCGACGCCTGCAGCAGCAGCAGCAGCAGCAGCAACAGCAGCAGCAGCAGCAGCAGCAACAGCAGCAGCAGCAGCAG
>NW_013575480.1:1917-2294 GCF_000499745.2 Eimeria mitis | reverse complement strand
TATATATATATATATATATATATATATATATATATATATATATATATATATGTAGCTGCTGCTGCTGCTGCAGCTGCTGCTGCTGCTTGGTGGTGGTGTTGATGATAGCTTTAATAATAAAAACAATTATTTTATTTTATTTTATTTTATTTTATTTATTTTATTTTATTTTATTTTTTTATTATTTTTATTATAAATTATTATTTTTATTATAGCTGGGGTGTATAGGCAGCTCAGAAGCTGCAGGGGCTTCTATAGCGGGAGCCTTTCTCTTATTTATTTTTACTTATTTATTTTTATTTTTATTTATTTATTTTATTTTTATTTATTTATTTATTTTATTTTTATTTATTTATTTAGTTTTTATATTTTGTATT
>NW_013575480.1:0-1858 GCF_000499745.2 Eimeria mitis | reverse complement strand
CAGCAGCAGCAGCAGCAGCAGCAGCAGCAACAGCAGCAGCAGCAGCAGCAGCAGCAGCAGCAGCAGCAAGAGCATTGAGGCTCCTTCCTGGTCTTCTTCTTTCCTTCTTCTTTCTCTATTTATAAATTTATTTATTTATATTAATATAATTTATTTTTTTATTTCTTTTTTTTTGTTTTGTTTGTATTTATTTATAAATACACAACACCACCCTGGGGGGGCCCCCCAGCAGCATGAATACTTCTATGCTGGGGGGCCCCCCTCTTTTTTTTTATTTTTTTTTCTTTTTATTTTTCTTTTCTCCTTTTTACACAAATCATAAACCAAATGACAGCAGCTGAAACACCAGGGGGCCCCCCTCCTGCTGCTGCTGCTGCTGCTCCTGCTGCTGCTGCTGCTCCTGCTGCTGCTCCTGCTGCTGCTCCTACTGCTGCACCCCCTGCTGCCTCATCAGCACAAGCAGCATCATCTTCAACAGCAGCAGCACCAGCAGCAACAGCAGCAACAGCAGCAACAACAACAGCAGCAGCAGCAGCAGCAGCAGAGAGAGAAAAGAGACGTCGTTCTGCTGCAACAGCAGCACCAGCAGCAACAGCAGCAACAGCAGCACCAGCAGCACCCCCAGCAGCACAAGCAACCCCAGCACCAGCAGCACCACCACCACCACCACCAGCAGCACCACCACCAGCAGCAGCAGCAGCAGCAGCAGGAGCACCAGCAGCAGCAGCAGCAGCAGCAGCAGGAGGAGGATGTAGAGACCGTTGGCCTTTTATAAGTTCTCACTATCGGGAGTGGTTATTTGGTGCTGCAGAGCAGCAGCAGCGTCGTGCTGCAGTGCATGCAGCAGCAATAGAGGAGTTACGTATATGCAGTTCAGCAGCAGCAGCAGCAGCAGCACCATCAGCAGCAGAGTTGCTGCTGCTGCAGCAGTATTTTTGTCTGCAGCTGCAGCTTATATATTTAAATAAAGGAGTAAAACCATACATACTGGAGACTGCTTCTCTATTCTATCATCGTTTCTTTCTTTCTGTCTCCCCGCTGCATGCAGACCCCAGGCTAGCTCTCTTTGCCTGTCTCCTCCTTGCGCTTAAAGCTGTTGATGCTGCTAGGCATTATACTCTAGGGGTAGGTGCTGCTGCTGCTGCTGCTGCTGCTGCTAGTTGTGCTGCTGCTGCTGCTGCTGCTGCTGCTGCTGCTGCTGCTGCTGCTGCTGGTGATAGGGGTGGTAGACCCCAGGCTAGCTCTCTTTGCCTGTCTCCTTCTTGCGCTTAAAGCTGTTGATGCTGCTAGGCATTATACTCTAGGAGTAAGTGCTGCTGCTGCTGCTGCTAGTGGGGGTGCTGCTGCTGCTGCTGCTGCTGCTGGTAGTTGTGGTGCTGCTGCTGGTGCTGGTGATAGTGGTGGTAGTGTAGGGCTAGCTCTCTTTGCCTGTCTGCTGCTGGCGCTTAAAGCTGTTGATGCTGCTAGGCATTATACTCTAGGGGTGAGGCTTGTTGCTGCTGCTGCTGCTGCTGCTGCTGCTGCTGCTGGTGATAGTTGTGGTGGGGGGGTGCTGCTGCTGCTGCTGCTGCTGCTGCTGGTGGTAGACCCCAGGCTAGCTCTCTTTGCTTGTCTCCTTCTTGCTCTTAAAGCTGTTGATGCTGCTAGGCAAGGTGCTGCTGCTGCTGATGCTGCTGCTGCTGATGCTGCTGCTGCTGCTGCTGATGCTGCTGCTACTGCTGCTGCTGGTGAGGGTGGTGGGTGGGGGAGTAGTGCTGCTGCTGCTGTGTCTGCTGCTAGCGCTTACAGCTATACATACATATATATATATATATATATATATATATATATATATATATATATATATATATATATATAT
>NW_013575479.1:1609-2295 GCF_000499745.2 Eimeria mitis | reverse complement strand
GCCATACCACACACCAACATATGGGGCTAGAACAGGCCTCATCACCATCCTGGCTAGTGGCATGGGAGACTACTACCGTTTTCATGCAGACTTAAGCTCAAAATTTGCAGCGTCGCCGTTTCAGGCGGCGGCGGCCATGCAGAGGCACCACGAAATGCATTCCCGTTTGTCACACACTGCATCATCTAAGCCGCAGTTAAGAACGGAAGAAGGGTCCCTATTTATTTGTGCGTCAATCCCCAGGACTTCGGGCTTGGAACGCAGGCACATACCGCTCCGGAGTTGGTGGTCTTCCTCAGTATAGAAATGGCCCCATCAGAGCAATTTTGGCAACTTCTCCTAGGGGAGGAACTGACATCAGGCTTCTCAACAAGGGGCAGTGCACAGGGATGTAGAAAGGATGGGGTAATGCAGCTGAGGGAGTTTGGGCAGACGGACGGCAAACTTGAACTGCAGGGTACAGCCGCGCATTTGACGGCTCCTTCCGAGCAGGTGTATACCAAGCAGAAGACTCAGTTGGACATCGCTAAGAGCCTTGGGGTAGATGAACTTCTTCAGATGACCAGCGATGACCTGTGCAGACAGCCGGTAACAGGACCCTGCAACTAATCATCAGCCAGCACTGACCAAGCACGCTGATTATAAACGGAAAGAGACTGGAACATATAGCCCACAATTGTTGTTTA
>NW_013575479.1:791-1562 GCF_000499745.2 Eimeria mitis | reverse complement strand
GGCCTTGCTACACACGCAAGCGGAGAAGCTAGTGAACGTTCAAGATGAACTGGCGGTGCAGAACTGCTCGTTATTCCTGGCATCATCCAAGGCACTCAGCAATCTCAGTAGCAGTGTAAGCAGTGCGAAATATTGCGAATGTAATTACGCTGCTGCTGCAACGGATTCACACCAGGGGTTGAATTGATATTATTGAACGTTGGCGTGTGTGTTCAGATCAGTAGTCTTTCCGCGACGCTCGCTGAAATGGAGCATTGCATTCAACCGCTGCACAGCTGCCTGAAGGTGAGATTTCATGTATGCGTGGAGCTGATTGTTTCGTTTAGTATGGTCTGTAGGGTGTAAGTTTGCACACAAATTTTGCTGTGGCAACTGGTTGTGGCCTGATGTTCTGTCTTGGCAGCAATTTAGGACTGAAAGTAATGCAGCATCGAGCCATGAAGCCTCACTGCATATCCTCGTTTCTATGCAATCATCGGTATCAGGGGTACGTTAGACGTTCCACGACTAACTAGAGCACTGCAAGAGCACATGGCATCGGACTGTAGCAATTAAGAGATATGCCTGTCGTGGCAGCGTATGATTTCGCTGCTTCTATGATGTTCTACTGTGCCTTTATATGGATTTCAGCTGCTTGACTTGCCGTCGCTCGTGCTGAAGTGCTCCAACGGAGGGCTGTACGACGAAGCGGTTGACGTTATGATGCTGGCAGATGAGGTGCGTGGCGGTAGTTCTCTCTTCTTTAGACACTCCCCTCAGCACATTTCCCAT
>NW_013575479.1:0-715 GCF_000499745.2 Eimeria mitis | reverse complement strand
TCCCTACGAGCCAGCGGTTGCTGCGGCATGCCTTTGCTCGACTTCCTGGAGATGCAGGTAATATGATATAGAGCTCGATCGGTTTAGTTGCAGTTGCAGATCTGGACACCTCGTTGTTTATGAAGAGGGGAATATAGCTGCTTGCAATTGCGCATACATCTGCTTTCTGATGTATCGCTCAGATGAAGGAAGCCCGCAGCAGCTGCGTGAAGACAATGTTGCGGCAGTTGGGGCAGCATGCGCAGCTGTCTCCTTCAATGAAACTCATCGGGTGGGCGAACTCGGCTGTTTTTCCCCTAGCGTGTAGCAACATACTAGGCGACAGAGCAGAAGGACATTGCTGGACCAAGTCTCATATAACTCTTTCACTTCGTGGACTGATTGTGGTATTCCGTATCCTTGTCTTGCTACTGCAGCCCACTTCGCCGCCTGAGCTGCTCTGAAGAGCAACTGAGGATGCAGTATCTACGGCGGCGGGAAGGGGAAATTTCCCGTCAGCGGCGCAACGCAGAAGGATCGTGTGAAACCGACCCAGCTCAGTAGGTGGCACCTCTGTACACGACCTCAGAAGGACTGGGCAATCTGTGCGATTCCTTCCCTTCTGCCTTGATTGTAGTGACTTGGCGACTATATATTATATAGTAGCATACAGAATCTCTGAAACTTCATTTGTGTTTGCGCTTTGCCGTCAGTGGTTTGCGCGCGGCATCAGAGC
>NW_013575478.1:1393-2386 GCF_000499745.2 Eimeria mitis | reverse complement strand
TGAATGACGAGTAAGCAGAAGCCTGGGCTTGTCCAGCTTGTCGCCTATCTCTGAGCCGCTAGCCACCGTAGGGGCGGGCCTGCCTCAACTCTGATGGTTCTCCGGTGCACACGAGGACTTGAATAGAAAGACAAGCTAAATAAATCCAAATCAATTAAAAACTATGAATAGGCAACAGGGAAAGCAACCGCGGGCGGCTTGAATCAAAAGAAACCAGAGCTCGACCAGGTTGCACACACACCAGTACCACACACGACTCGTAAGTAATCAGCTCACACGAAAGTGTATGAGTTGAAATGTGGCTACAATAATGATAATCTCTCTTTGTTTTACATTTATATTGGAGTTCCAGTTTGCTAGAACAAGTGGAGCCGCTTGAGGCGGAGCTGCAATACGTAACAGATCATGCTTTTGTCGGTCGATGCAGAGAACAATATGAACGATGGGGGTTTAATTTCCTCAGCTGAGGAACGAAATCAAATAGTTAATTGTTTTAATCCTTAAATTCCAGAAATAGATTCTATAGACATTCTAATTCGCGCCATGAATAGAACAACTGACAGCCGCTGAGGCGATCGAAGTGTTTGGCTCAGATTGATTGCTTCGCCACAAATCCGGCTGCAAGTCAGTTGATTACATCGATAGTAAATGTTTATTATACTTGTTTTTTATGTTTCCTATATCATCCAAGCCTGTATCCCCCATATATAGCCCCTATTACTTCTCCAGTTATACCATTGGTATACCCTTTTTTTATCGTGTTGAAACCACCATTATATTGTTATTATTCTTACTGAGCATTTATTCTTGCAAAGAAAGCATTTTTATTAATGTATAAATCATAGGCGATGAACGCCGATCAAGTGAAACGCAGCTAGTAGCCTATAGAAAGATGTGGTGGCATCTTATGGCAGTAGCCTGGCACTGCTATACCTACAGATTTGTAATTATCTCTTTATTTCTATTGAGACATCTGCAATAAGGTTATCCTTT
>NW_013575478.1:961-1359 GCF_000499745.2 Eimeria mitis | reverse complement strand
TATATATATATATATATATATATATATATATATATGTATATGTGTATTGCCTTATGTGGAGTGTGGAGTGATACTCATATATTACTCTTCACGTAATGATCCTTCTCAAATGACACAATGGCAGCTCACAAGCGAGCTGTACGGAGATATATCCGTAGTATAACACTATACATATGTATGTACGGTATAATACTAAATATATGTGTACCTAAAGTTTACTATCATACATATACATCTTCACTGAAATGAATATATATATATATATATATATATATATCCATTTAATATAATATGTGTATACAAAATAGCACTAAAACGCTTGTTTTCTGGCCTTTATCTGGCCAGAGTCGAGCCGAAATGTAGGCAAAGGCTTGAAGCAAGAGTTTCCCCAAAGCAGT
>NW_013575478.1:0-861 GCF_000499745.2 Eimeria mitis | reverse complement strand
TATATATATATATATATATATATATATATATATATATATATATATATATATATATCCATTTAATATAATATGTGTATACAAAATAGCACTATAACGCTTGTTTTCTGGCCTTTATCTGGCCAGAGTCGAGCCGCAATGTAGGCAAAGACTTGAAGCAAGAGTTTCCCAAGAGCAGCTAACCTCGTTCCCCTTTCCGTAGGCCTCCTGTGCGTTGAGCTCAAGGGCCTGGGTGTTGCGGGGAGGAGACAGCCAGAAACGGGGTTGCAACGCACCCCGCTGTGGCTGGTACTACAGCCAGCCCCACGCGCGCGCGCAGAGAAGCTTCACCGAAGCTCCCTTTGCTGCATACTTTACCTCTGCATGTACTTGTGGAACGTTTGTAAGCGTTTACACGAAACGCGCCAGCACCAGGTGAAAGCGGCTGCGCTAGCTCATGCTACAAGCACCCTCTTTCTGTCCCTTGAATGAACATCTGTTTGTATTTTCATTACTTCTGTTTTTATTTGTTCTGCTGAAACGCTCAAATTCTCTTCCTGTGTGGGGTTTAGGGTTTCGTGTTTTAGTGTTTTAGGGTTTTGCATTACTATTTGTTTCAGTGCCTGGACGGCCGTTGTTCACTGCTACTGACCCTTCGATGCCTGCTGCATTTTTCTATTTTTTCTATTTTTCTCGTTCTATTTCCATTATTTCACTTCATCTTCTCTCTGCTTATATTCCCGTTTATATTTTCTAGTCGGCGTAACAAATAGCAGTTCATCTTTTTGTTTGTCGCCCAGCCAGCATGGCTCCTTCCGTTAAAAGCTGAATATATTTTCCTTCTTTCTAGCCGGCGTAACAAATAGCAGTTCATCATTTTTTTAA
>NW_013575477.1:630-2296 GCF_000499745.2 Eimeria mitis | reverse complement strand
GTAAGTGAAGTCATGCGGCGGTGCGGACAATGAGCTTTCCAAGTTACTCGTGTGCATTGGTGGGCGCCTTCCCGCTCAATAAACCCTCGCGGGCCACCTCCGCTCGGAGACAGCGCACGCCGCACTAGCGATGAGGTGCATGTAAACTGAACTGGACGTTAGCCAGCGGTGTTTGCAGTTTTCTGGCGGTGAGGTCGGTGCAGCGAGTGCGAGGGAGCCCCTCAATGTACATCCAGGAAGTGCGTGGCGGGCGGGGCACGCAAAGCCAGTAGAGATCCTCGATTTAGTGAAACGTTCCAGTAGGTGGTCCAGCGCAACAGTCGAGTGTAGACAACAGTTAGGGACTCTTTGTGTTGCTCAGGGTGCCTGTAACGTCTGCACTGATCTATGTGGCAGAGGTGTGTGCAGTGCTCTGCTGGTGAGGTCGGTGCAGCGAGTGCGAGGGGACCCATCAATGTACATCCAGGAAGTGTGTGGCGGGAGCGGCATCTGAAGCCAGTAGATATCCACGATTTGGTGAAAGGTGGGAGTGGGTTGTCCAGCGCAGAGTTCGAGTGTCGACAGCTGTTAGGGATCCTTTATGTTGCTGAGAGTGCCTGTCACGTCTGCGCTGATGTATGTGGCGGCTGTCCAGGAAGTGGGTTGCTCGATGGAAAGTGTCAACCGCTCGACGGTGCGCTCTCACAGAAAATATTTCAGTGGAGGGCCTATACGAACGGAGCAGGTCATACAATTGCGCAGTGTGGGCATTCGTGCTATTGTCTCCAAGTGATATACGCCTGAACGATCTAGGCTGCGCGGTTTGTCGAGGCCGGGAAGGGCGTCTACGCAGCGCGACTGGATAGGGCGCTTCCGCAGGGCGGAGTGGATCAAAGCAATACGGCCTGTGTAGGCATGCGTGGTACGCGCTAGGAGTGGGCCAGTAAGTGGCATGCTTGCGTTCTGGAGGTCTGCATGCAATCAGGCAATCCAGGGCTACAACATAGACGAAGCTTTGCTCGATTCTGCGTTGTTAAAAGTTGCATAATTCGGTGGGGGTCGTACGCTCCGGACGGTCAGGTAGTGCGTTGCTTGTTGGGGGCAAAACTGCCTTTTGGAAGTTTTGGTAACGCACGTAGGAGTCTAGAGTCCGTGATGTGAGAGGACGAGCTGCGCAGCAGCTGGCAGAGTTCCATTATGCGGCGGAGCGAAGAATGAGCTTTCGAAGTTACTCGCGTGCAGCGCTGGGCGCGTTGCCGCTCAATAGAACCTCGCGTGCCAGCTCCCCTCGGAGACAGCACACGACACGTTAGTGAGGCTGCGCACGTAAAGTGCATTGGACGTTAGCCAGCGGTGTGTGCAGTTTTCTGGTGGTGAGGTCGGTGGAGTGAGTGCGAGGGGGCCCAATAATGTACATCCAGGAAGTGTGTGGCTGGAGTGGCATGTGAAGCCAGCAGAGATCCACGATTTGGTGAAAGGTGGGAGCAGGTGGTGCAGCGCAGAGCTCGAGCATAGACAGCAGTTAGGGATTTCTTGTGTTGCTCAGAGTGCCTGTCGCGTCTGCGCCGATCTATGTGGCAGAGGTGTGTGCAGCTCACTGCTGGTGAGGTCGGTGGAGCGAGTGCGGCGGGAATCCTCAATCTACATCCAGGACGTGCGTGGCTGGAGTGGCATGTGAAGCCAGTAT
>NW_013575477.1:448-522 GCF_000499745.2 Eimeria mitis | reverse complement strand
GGTCTGCGCCGATCTATGTGGCAGAGGGGTGTGCAGGTGTCTGGTGGTCAGGTCGGTGGGGCGAGTGCGATGTC
>NW_013575477.1:0-141 GCF_000499745.2 Eimeria mitis | reverse complement strand
TTTGGTGAAAGGCGGGAGCAGGTGGTCCAGCGCAGAGTTCGAGTGTAGACAGCAGTTAGGGATTCTCTCTTTTGCTCAGAGTGCCTGTCTGGTCTGCGCCGATCTATGTGGCAGAGGTGTGTGCAGTGCTCTGCTGGTGAG
>NW_013575476.1:2110-2298 GCF_000499745.2 Eimeria mitis | reverse complement strand
GTTGGCATTGACATACCTGTTTTGCCCTCGGCTCGCACATCGCTATTCTATTATCACCAAGCGAATGACATCATACGGGACAAAACTGCCCGTCAGCACTACTCAGCATTCGACATTGCTGATTGCCGACTCACCGCTGATGTCTAGCACTTATTGCTCTGCCCATACCCTGCGTCACGAACATGCCA
>NW_013575476.1:0-1946 GCF_000499745.2 Eimeria mitis | reverse complement strand
TCTGCCATCGAACAGCTTCAAACGTGACCGTACCATGCCTGCGTAGACCAAACGTGTTAGCAGTTGAGGCAGTACTTGCTGAAAAAAGCGGCGCCCCATTGTAAAGCCAGAAAAGGCTTAACCGCACCGCAGGGGCACGCGGTTGCAAAGTCAACTGCATGCAGACAGACCGTTCTCTGCAAACCCGCTTCCTTTTTTCCAGTGTCTACTCTGCTCAAGTGGTACGTGCCATCAGGTGACCCGCGCAATACAATGTCGGTGAGCCAATCCCAACCTTAGCGTTATCCGAATACAAAACAGATTGAATGCTTTCTGCGAACCCGAATTAGACGCCTGGCGTGCTGGTGCAGTTTTCTTGTTGCTCAATAGCTACACAGTGCGCTTCGTGATCCTCGCTTCTTTCTGCAAGCGCCGCTCCTATCCTACGTAGGCTAACCTCCCTCATAACTAACCGGCCGGATAGCCAATGTTGCTAGGCGTTCGACACAAATCGTTGCCTAGTCGTTGCTGTCTCCTAACGCCGGGTAAGCGGCGCATACACCCCCACCAGTTCGCTGAGCTCAGTTGTCGCGCCAGGCTCTGTCTCAAAGCCGCATGTCGCAGCGCCAAAGTATCCCGCCCCTGAAAACACCAAACACGAGCACGGTAAAAGCAAAACAAGCAACTGCTCCTCACACCGCACCTCCACGAATCTGCATGCAAGCACGCAAGCGCCCAGGCCTGCAGCCAGAAAGTGGAAAACCTAGCAGCGCCATATCCCAGGCGAACAGCTGCAGTTGTCCGTGACACCATACTTGCTGAGCGAATCGGCAGTGTGCTCGTGAAAAAGCGCTTTGCCACACTGCGACAGTAGGCGCACCCACCTAAACTGCATGACACAACGGCCCTTAGGCATGCAAGATTCGTACCGCACTACATAATACTGCGAATATGCCGATCAGCAGAAGCAGCTCAAGTCAGCCAAGGCAACGAGACCAAGAGTGAGCCTAGCACATACTCGATGCAGCTGACTGCATTGGGCGCCCCTGTTCAATCGCGTCTGGTTTCGGAGTCTGACGAACACCGAAAGTGTTCAAGGCATGCCCGACGCATCACAATAGTGCATGTCCGCTGCCGGCGCCCTGCTCTCCTATTCCTACCATGTTGCAGTGCCAACGACCCTTTTCAACGAATTGTTGAACTCGGATGACAGACAATGAGCAACGCACTCAGAAGCTGCACCCACGGCAAACTCACATCAGTTACAGAAGTCACCGAAACAGAAGCATCTGCCTGCATTACGTTTTCCGCTTCCTTGTGGCTTACTAGATTCGCGCACAATGAGCAACTAAAGCCGCGAGCCTTCGTCCAACCGCCATGAGCAGTTCCACCAACGGGCACTCCCCTTCTTGCCCTGCGCTACATCTGTTGCTAGGGAAATGTGTTCCTCCATACATGAGCCCGCTGGCAATCAACAGTACTAGACGTTTGGCACATACATCACTGCCTAGTCGCTGCTGCCTCCTAATACATATTGCGCTGTGCATACCCTGTTTGTGTGGACTCCGTCACTCCCCCTGTAGTGCCAGACTCTCTTTCCGAGGCGCCTATCGCAACGTCAGAGCATCAATACATATTAGATGCTAAGGAACAGCACGGTAAAGCCCAAACGAGTTCCCATGACTACTCACACTCCAACATCATGCACACGCACCATACATCTCCGCGCATGCAACTCTGCATCGCTGCCTCGCCTCATACAAGCTGTTGCGTTACATTATCCATAACCTTCCCGACACACTGAATCTGCTTGGTACGTCCCATACGTGCAACAAAGTGACCTAGTTATTTGCTGTTCGCGTTGCTGCAATTGAGGTTGATGTTCAAGCGCATACTTCCTGGCCAAAACAATGAGCAATCACAGCAAAAAAGAAGGCTTGGCCTCAACGCAGAGGAAGACGCACACA
>NW_013575475.1:681-2298 GCF_000499745.2 Eimeria mitis | reverse complement strand
CCCACAAATCTGCCACAAAAATCGAACTGCAAATCAATACCGCATTTTGCACCCATGTCTCGATGCGAAGCAACCTAGGCACTGCTAGCAATCAAGCACCAAGCCTGTCCTACCAACCGCATCGCTAACCACGTTCCAACGAGCCACGCACACGTGCAAGTTGGTATCCTTCTGCTGACGACGTGATGCACTGAAAGACGCACTGGCTTAGCCTGAAGAAGCCGCTAGCAGTGTGCGTACCACTGCATCTTCCTCTGGACCACAGTTTGCTCTACGAGGGAGATACCGAAGCTGCACGCGCCTCCTCTACACAGTGAAAGCGGCTGCAAATCGGCGCCTTTGGGATCGTGTCTCCAGCATCTATGGCATGGCTAGGCCCACCGAAACCGCTTCCCGCATGTTGTGGCACATTGATACGATCCGGCAGAGATATTGAACGCGTTGTAGTGGCCCCCGCGCTGCAAGCTGCTCCATGATTGCGGCGGGATGTATCAATACAGCATTGAAATGGACCCATATTCCACAGGGCGTTTGTAGAATGTATGCCGCATGCCTACTACCATATCGTCCACTTCTGGAGGCTCCATACGCATTCGCATCTGCTTCAAGCTAAGTGCATCTAGCAGGAAGATCCACTGTTACAGCTTCGCACACAGTTAAACGTTTGGCGGATACGATCAACGTAGTCCCAACCGCGATCGCTGCCTAGACGTCACGCAGATTCCTTGCTCTCACAAATACTAGTTGAAGTGTGCCAACATATCATAAACAAGGCATGAACGGATTCGCGAGCGGCCAAACAACACAGGCAGCGCACAGAGACGACAGTCCTGCTGCATTTCCAGGCTCAGCTCACACGACTAAGTCACCCGTCATGCTCGACATCCATCTAGAGCACCTTTCAGAAATTAGGATGAAACAACTGCGTCCCCAACTGCAGCTGTTCGTTCCTGACCAGCACGGTTCAGCGCATGCAGTAGAGGACCGGCACTGTCCAACCAAAACGAGCCGCTGCTTAGCTAACATATTTCACCGCTCATATGCCGGGTTTGGTCAAGGACAATGCATACAAGTGAAATGCCTACGCTCATGCCTAACTGCGCAGCGTGTGCAACCACTGGGGTATGATGCGTCCACAGCTTTGCCACCAACTTCGAACTGAAAACAACTCCCGGACTAGGCATCCACGTGTCTATCCGAAGGAGCGTATGCATTACCATTTAAACACCAAGTCGCTCCTACCAAATGCATCGCTAGCCGCGTTTCAACGACACACCCACCCTTGTAAGGTTGTTTGCCTGACACCAACTGCGTGACCAACTGACAAATGGTTGCGGTTAGGCGGCGGAAGACCTTGAACGCGCTACCACGCCACCTTTCTTCGACCGGCAGTTCTCTCGACCAGAGAGATACTAACGCCTGGCGAGATTCCAAACGTTGGTGGAAGCAACTACAAATAGCTTCGGCGGCCGTTAGATCACGTTCTCATCACGTCTGCCGTGGCAGGGCCCAATGAAATCGCTTAACGCATACTACGCCACAGGTACACGACCTGCCAAACACACACTGAACGCATTGTACTGGAACCCCTGTAATCAGCTGCACTGCAACTCCCCT
>NW_013575475.1:0-558 GCF_000499745.2 Eimeria mitis | reverse complement strand
GACATAAAAGGCACTGAACTGACTCGTAAGAGAACAGACGACGCACGCAGCAGACACAGCCCGCACACAGCCCCGCTGCAGGCTAAGATCACGCAACGAAGTCTGTTGTCATTAATATAACTCCCACCCCCACCGTTCTGTATGGCAGACACACTCTCTGCAGTCGAAGAGCAGGATTGTTCCGCACTCACGTATGCTGACATTAAAGGCACTGAACTGACTCGTAAGAGAACAGACGACGCACGCAGCAGACCCAGTTGATCACATAGTTGTCATGAGGAAAACCATTCTGCAAGTGCTAGTATATCGTTGGAATATCGCCATGAATGCTGTTGGTAGGAGAGATTTGCTGTTTGAATGCTCGTGCATACGGTTCTTCGCATTGAAGGGTGGCTGCCAAAGGCGGTAGTTATTTTCAGTTCGATGCTAGTGGCAGTGTTGTTGAGACATGCTACCCCGGTGGTTTCACAATCTGTGGAGTGCAGCATATGCGCCCACTTCGCTGACAAATAATGTATACAAATGCGTGTTTCTATGCCGCACTGCACAGAACGGCGA
>NW_013575474.1:2480-2750 GCF_000499745.2 Eimeria mitis | reverse complement strand
AGGCAGCAGTGGGGTGGCTGCCTCTCAAGGACAAAGACGGCCTTCCTACGGACATTTACGAAGTGGATTACATATTAAACCAACGAGGCTCTGGCAAGGACGTACAGTATCTAGTTAAATGGAGGGGAGCCCCTGAGGACCGGGCCACCTGGGAACCAGCGTCTAACCTAACCAACTGCGCGGCATTACTTAGGGCCTGGCGTCGCTACTATAATAAAGTAAGGTCTCGGCAGGGGCCCAGCAACAGCTAGTACACGCATCTCTCGTCGG
>NW_013575474.1:2171-2380 GCF_000499745.2 Eimeria mitis | reverse complement strand
ACTACTTAGGGCCTGGCGTCGCTACTATAATAAAGTAAGGTCTCGGCAGGGGTCCAGCAACAGCTAGTACACGCATCTCTCGTGGGACCAACACACGGAGTATCTCACTATCACGCTTCATCAAAGGGGGGGGGGAAGGAGTGGTGCACGTTGCTGCACCACTCGTGGCTAATTGGGCACGCGCCACCACACGCGGGCTAGTCGGGCAC
>NW_013575474.1:1397-2071 GCF_000499745.2 Eimeria mitis | reverse complement strand
TGGATCGGGCACGTCGTACCAATAATGGGAGTAAAGGAGACACCACCGTGTAGGGCGGGAAGCGAACGCAGGAACGTCCACGCCGCAGGGACCAACATTTTCGACCGGAGGGGGGAAGTTGTAGTGCGCTAGCACTACAAGTAGCTGCAATCAATAACGATAGGTAATTATAGGGAGTAAGGAGCGAGGACGAACCAAGTACGCCGGAAACTATCAAAGAGAGTTAATTGAGTCTAACCTAAATAGTAGACTCGGCACACAAGGATCGTAGCCGATATCAGACAGGAACAGAGGCCGACACAGGTCGGCGCGAGTCGGCCGCACCCAGCGGACGGCGGCCCATGAGACCCTGCAGAGGGCCAGGGGCGCGTCCCACGGGCGGAAGTTCAGTTCTTCGATCACGAAAGATGTTGAAATACGTTTGACCTGAACGGAATTTTGGCTTAATGTTTCCGGACAACGCATAATCTTGATATAGAGTCGCCTAACCTGCCTGGGGTCAAGAGAAGTCGACCCGCTGAGGTCATTACAGCCCGTGTTTGTTCCAGCGGAGTGGGGAGGGTGCGCGTCTCCCCTCCCAGTTCGAAATAGTGAAATACTGTCTCCCCACCTCAGCAACCCGCGTCCCTGAGTGTTTGAAAACTCATGTTCTCTCCAAATGGACGTTTGCGGCG
>NW_013575474.1:1090-1297 GCF_000499745.2 Eimeria mitis | reverse complement strand
AACACTAAAAATTTTTCTTCCTCCCAAGTCCGAACCCAGGGAAGCGTTAGCCCACTAGGCGGCGAGCGGTCGAAATAAATCGTTGGCGGGACTGACTTGCTACCGGACGAACAAAGGCAATGCTGGATACTAAAGAAAACGAGCCGCAAATCCCCAAGATGACAATTTCAGAATTACGTAGACCTAAGACACGAAGGTTGACTCCTG
>NW_013575474.1:751-990 GCF_000499745.2 Eimeria mitis | reverse complement strand
AGCACGTCCTCGTCACTCCCTACAGATGCAAAGTCATCTGTGCTGTTAGCATTCTTCTTCCTGGAATTCGCGCCCCTATTCCGAAATGGCTCGGCCGACGACAGTGCAGAGGAAATGAGTCTCCGGCCTTTGCGGAGTATGAGGAGAGCAATTCAAGTTCATACTCATCCAGTATCCATACTGCTACAGATAAATGTGTTCACCCTATGAAAGAATTTTTAGAGCCACAACTGGAAATT
>NW_013575474.1:421-592 GCF_000499745.2 Eimeria mitis | reverse complement strand
TAGAACTCAGTAAATCACCTGAAAGTACATTGGTGCAGCGCATCACCTGCGCTGCTTTGCGCATAGACGACGATAGTACCAGATCCTACCAGCAGCGATATGGAACACAAGCAGGTGTCCGCTTACGATTTATGTTTGCCTTATTTGTTCCGGTTTGCCCAAAAGGGATGC
>NW_013575474.1:0-321 GCF_000499745.2 Eimeria mitis | reverse complement strand
CTCTGTACACCTTCTTCGGGTTCCCGATTTAAACAATTACACAATACGGTAGGCAGCACTGCGCATTGCTATTACGGGATCTAAAGCGACTGGAAGCCCGATCTTCAGAAGAGCGTTCCTGCAGGTGTTGGACGCACCCAACTTAGAAGAAACACACCTGATACCGACCAGGGTGGATGTATGCATTCACATAACGTTTAGCGGCCGTCCCCAACAGCCGGACGCATGCTGTAGGCAAAGTACTATAGGATTCACGCAACATTTTGGATACAGAAGATTGTCAGTGTTGAAGTATAATGGCAACACGAGGTGGATAGCTTT
>NW_013575473.1:1073-2480 GCF_000499745.2 Eimeria mitis | reverse complement strand
TATATATGTGTGTATGTGTTTTTTTTTTTTTTAATTTACCTGCAAGATATAGGGCATAGACTGTTTGATGCTGGCGTACATGGAGGCAGCAACGAGTCTATTGAGTTGTTCTGTATTTACAGTTTCTTCTTTTGTTATCTTTGTAGAATCATCTGCAGCAATAAGAGCTTTCTCTGTTGCTGCAGGTAAACAACCCTTGTCGTATGCATAAGACCAGAAGACAGGCCCAGTGCTGCTGCAGCTTGGAGCCCCTGAAAATATATATATAACACACACACCACAGTCTCTGTGAGCATAGGAATATATATATATATATATACATAATATATATATATATTATATCTATTTATTTATTTATTTGTGGTTATACTTATACATATATATATATATATATGCAAATACTTGTACATGTATGTATTTGTATTGCAGCTAAAGCTTAATGAAGTCAACTACGACTTTCGAAGAGAAAGCAAAGCATAAGAAGCAGTTTTTAAAGGGGATGTATTAGCAAGAACAAAAAAAAAAACAAAAGACCAGTGGTCCACTGGTCTATACAGAGGAGGAGGCGGATTGACTGTGAAACCATCAGGTATTAGTGAGGGGGCAGGAAAGCTGCAATGCAGAGAAGCAGCGGAGTTTTTGAAGCAAAATTCGATGAAAAGAAGTAATAGAATAATTATAAAACACTAAGAGGAGCAGAGAAGAGGAAAAGAGGAACAGGATACAACGGCTAGTTGCAAAGCGTCGGCAGAGCTCACCTGAAAACTGAGGCTGCATGGTGATGAAGGAAATAAGATATTGACTTTTTTGGAGAAAAGGGGGAAGTAACTATGAATGAATATGAAAAGGAGAAAATGAATTGAAGTGAATTGCAACTCCAGAGCGAGAAACTGCTACCTACAGCCACCGACTGCCGCAGTAAGCCCTGCGGGAGAGTGGCAGCCGCAGGCGCAGGAGGATGAAGATCGGTGAGGTTTCGAGGGTATTTATTGGAAATAATAAATTAAATTGCAAAACTTCATGAAAAAAAACGCAAATACTCGCGAAATACCTCAGAAAAATACAGCTTTCCTCCATAATAAAAATACAGGTTTCACAGCGTCGACGACTGCCGCCGCAGTTTCGGGTGTATCGGCACCTCAACTTGAACACCACCGAAAAAGGTGAACACGGGATATTTCCCTCTACATTTTTGTTCTTTTTCTCAGTTCTTTATGATTTTTATTTGGTTTTTTCCTATGTTTGCCAGATGAAACAATTAAAAACTCGCTAGCGCCACGCATTTCCCGCGGTTGTTCTCCTGTGTCGAGTCTAGGGCTGAAACACCCAAAAATTTAGTATTTACTCCTTTTTATTCGCTTTTAATAATCTAATAAAAAGCGTGTAACATTTTTTTGATATCAACGA
>NW_013575473.1:677-973 GCF_000499745.2 Eimeria mitis | reverse complement strand
GGGGGCAGGAAAGCTGCAATGCAGAGAAGCAGCGGAGTTTTTGAAGCAAAATTCGATGAAAAGAAGTAATGGAGTAATTATAAAACACTAAGAGAAGCAGAGAAGAGGAAAAGAGGAACAGGATACAACGGCTAGTCGCAAAGCGTCGGCAGAGCTCACCTGAAAACTGAGGCTGCATGGTGATGAAGGAAATAAGATATTGAGTTTTTTGGAGAAAAGGGGGAAGTAACTTTGAATGAATATGAAAAGGAGAAAATGAATTGAAGTGAATTGCAACTCCAGAGCGAGAAACTGCA
>NW_013575473.1:397-577 GCF_000499745.2 Eimeria mitis | reverse complement strand
AGATGAAACAATTAAAAACTCGCTAGCGCCACGCATTTCCCGCGGTTGTTCTCCTGTGTCGAGTCTAGGGTCGAAATACCCAAAAATTTAGTATTTACTCCTTTTTATTTGCTTTTAATAATCTAATAAAAAGCATGTAACATTTTTTTGATATCAACGATTGCATTTTGCCGGTGATTC
>NW_013575473.1:0-286 GCF_000499745.2 Eimeria mitis | reverse complement strand
ATATATATATATATATATATATATATATATATATATATATATATATATATATATATATATATATGCACAGCTCCGCACTCAGGCTGCAGCAGATTCTCTCTATAGTTTTAACGAGTTAATGTAGTTGAATGTGCAGCAAGCAGCGATACGTGAATCCTGTACTCGTGGCTCCTCTCAGCAGCATGCATGCACTGAGCAGCCGTTGCACCTACACTGGAATCTATGACTTGTATGTGCATACGCATGCATGCAAGCATGCATGCATGCATGCATGCATGCATGTATA
>NW_013575472.1:17667-17956 GCF_000499745.2 Eimeria mitis | reverse complement strand
GCAGATGATTGGTGCCGCAGCAGCAACGAACAAGCAGGAGAGCAGCAAGAAGTCTTCTGGCTGCTGCTGCTCGATATTTTGTATCTGCTGCAGCGCAACGGCTGGCCCTGCCCTCCTTGCTGCAGCAAAGCCTACGGCAGCAGCAGCAGCAGCAGCAGCAGCAACAGCAGCAGCAGCAGCGGCAGCAGCTGTCCTTTTGATGCCTGGTTGCTGCTGCTGCAGCACGGGGGCTGCAGCAGCGGGGACAGGGATTTGCAGCAACTAGCAAGGAGCTTTGCAGGGGATTCAC
>NW_013575472.1:17168-17567 GCF_000499745.2 Eimeria mitis | reverse complement strand
GCAAGTGAGCTGCATAGACACCGCACTGCAGCAGCACAAAACACACACACAGCTGCAACAACTCATACAATGCCTGCTGCTGCTCCTGCTGCTGCTGTTGCTGTTGCTCTCCTTGTGAACATTCGTGAGGACCGGACCTGTCTTGCTGCTGCTGCTGCTGCTGCTGCTGCTGCACACAGCAGCAGCAGCAAAGACACGGTTGCAGCTGCAGGTTGCAACGATAGAAAAGGAAATACTGCAGCAGCAGCAGGAGCAGCAAGAACAGAAGCAACAACAACAGCAGCAGCAGCAGCAGCAACAGCAGCAGTTGCCGTATAAACTCACGGTCTTCGCTGCCCACCCCCACTGCAGCAGGAGCAGCAGCAGCAGCAGCAGCAGCAGCAGCAGCAGCAGAGGGGC
>NW_013575472.1:15158-17068 GCF_000499745.2 Eimeria mitis | reverse complement strand
AACTCACGGTCTTCGCTGCCCACCCCCACTGCAGCAGGAGCAGCAGCAGCAGCAGCAGCAGCAGCAGCAGAGGGGTCTGCAGAGCTGCTCGGCAGCAGCGCACGCAGCAGCCAGGAGGAGACCGATCCCGAGGCCACCAGACAACGCACGAACTCTCCTCCCGCTTCTCCCCCCACCCCACACAGCAGCAAAGGGTGTGCTATGTCTGCAGCAGCAGCAGCAGCAGCAGCAGCAGCAGCAGCAGAAGCAGAAGCAGCAGCAGCAGCAGCAGCAGTTTATGATCGATCTTATGAGAGAGAGAGGCACCGCGGCAGTTGCTGCCTGCGCAGCTACATGACTTGCTTATACTTGCTGCTGCTGCTGCTCCTGCAGTTACTGCTGCTGCCACGGCTGCTGCTGCTGCTGCTGCTGCTGCTGCTGCTGACCTTGAGGGGAGAGCGGGACAAGCACGGCAGTGACGAGGTGCAGAGACAGTGCAGCAGCTGCTGCTGGGGGGCCCCACACGAAAGAAGAAGCAGCAAGTTGCATGCGGAGACAGCGCAGCACCCGCAGCAGCGCAGCAGCAACAGCAGCAGCAGCAGCAGCAGAAGGAAAAGAAGAAAGGAGACAGGCACACATACAAACAAACCAAGACAAGACCGCCTGCATGCAGACACACACACACAACAGCAGCAGCAGCAGCAGCAACGGCAGCAAACGCAGTTGCAGCGGCAACCGCAGCGACAGCAGCAGCAGCAGCAGCAACAGCAGCAGCAGCAACAACAGCAGCAAAAGAGTTGTGTTCGTTCCCCCACAGATATACCCACTAGCCGGGACGGCTCGAGAAGCGACAAAACGCCTACTAAGCGGATTAGGGTTTAGGGTTTAGGGTTTAGGGTTTCAGGGTTTGGTGCTTTGGTGTTAACGAATTAGGGTTTAGGGTTTAGGGTTTAGGGTTTAGGGTTTGTGTTGAGGGTCAGGGTTTAGAGGCAGAATTTAGAGCTTAGAGTTTAGGGTTTTAGGGTTTAGGGTTTAGGGTTTAGGATCTAGGGTTTAGGGTTTAGGGTTTAGGGTTTGGGGGCGGACGGGTTGCAGCAGCGCGAGTTGACAGTCTGTAGATAGCAGCAGAGATGCTGCTGTCAGCAGCTGCAGCAGGCGAGCTGCTGCTGCAGCACTTATGCGTTTGCTGCTGCTGCCTTTTGCTTCGGGTTGCTGCAGCGAGAAGAGACACAAAGCAAGAGGTAGGAGACGGTGGATCTGCTGCTGCTGCTGCTGCTGCTGCTGCTGCTGCTGCTGCTGTGGGCCGCAGAGAGGCAGTAGCTGCTGCACGTGCTGCTCCATGAAGCTGCTGCTGCTGCTGGTGCTGCTGTTGCTGCTGCTGCTGCAGCCGACTGCAAACTCATGCAGCAACGCCAAGACAGCCAGCGTGCCATCTAGCCCCTGCTGCAGCTTATCATCTCCCTGCTGCTGCTGCTGCTGCCGCTGCTGCTGCTGCTGCTGCAGGTTGCTGCTGCTGCTGCTGCTTCCCGTCGGGGCGAGAGAGAAGAGGACAACAGACTGCAGCAGCCACCGCAGCACTAAGTACTGAGACGGCAGCAAAGACAAAGCAGCAGCAGCAGCAGCAGCAGCAGCAGCTTCCTCTCCTGTTGTAGGGTCCGGTCGCCCATAGTCTGGCGTGGCATGCTGCTGCTGCTGCTGTTGCTGCTGCTGCTGCTGCTGCAGCATGGGTCTTGCTGCTGCAGCAGATTCAAAAGTGCTGCTGCTGCTGAAGCTGTCGTTTGCAAACCCCCAGAGGTCACCGGCTGCAGCACTCTCAAACGCACCTCGCTGCTGCTGCTGCTGCTGCTGCTGCTGCTGCTGCTGCTGCTGCTGCTGGATGCCTGCAGGTAGTATGAGGGGCAGAGACAGCTGTCTCCTCCCAACGAGGTGGC
>NW_013575472.1:14857-14955 GCF_000499745.2 Eimeria mitis | reverse complement strand
GCTTCGATAAGACAATCAAAGAAGGAGACAGATCTGCCTCTGGGGTTGCTGCATCTCCTGCAGCAGCAGCAGCAGCACCAGCAGCAGCAGCAGCAGCA
>NW_013575472.1:14692-14757 GCF_000499745.2 Eimeria mitis | reverse complement strand
CAGCAGCTTCCTCTCCTGTTGTAGGGTCCGGTCGCCCATAGTCTGGCGTGGCATGCTGCTGCTGC
>NW_013575472.1:14494-14592 GCF_000499745.2 Eimeria mitis | reverse complement strand
TCGATAAGACAATCAAAGAAGGAGACAGATCTGCTTCTGGGGTTGCTGCATCTCCTGCAGCAGCAGCAGCAGCAGCAGCACCAGCAGCAGCAGCAGCA
>NW_013575472.1:13525-13813 GCF_000499745.2 Eimeria mitis | reverse complement strand
AGCTGTCGTTTGCAAACCCCCAGAGGTCACCGGCTGCAGCACTCTCAAACGCACCTCGCTGCTGCTGCTGGTGATTCCCCTGCAAAGCTCTTTGCTAGTTGCTGCAAATCCCTGTCCCCGCTGCTGCAGCCTCCGTGCTGCAGCAGCAGCAACCAGGCATCAAGAGGACAGCTGCTGCCGCTGCTGCTGCTGCTGCTGCTGCTGCTGCTGCTGCTGCTGCTGCCGTAGGCTTTGCTGCAGCAAGGAGGGCAGGGCCAGCCGTTGCGCTGCAGCAGATACACAATATCG
>NW_013575472.1:12028-13425 GCF_000499745.2 Eimeria mitis | reverse complement strand
GCTTCGATAAGACAATCAAAGAAGGAGACAGATCTGCCTCTGGGGTTGCTGCATCTCCTGCAGCAGCAGCCAGAAGACTTCTTGCTGCTCTCCTGCTTGTTCGTTGCTGCTGCGGCACCAATCATCTGCTGCTGCTGCTGCAGAAGCTGCAGCAGCAGCACCTGCTGCTGCTGCTCTGCTTCTTTCTTGAGACAACTGAGGACCATCACGCCACTGCTGCTGCTGCTGCTGCTGCTCGTGCTGCAGCTCTTCTGCTGCTGCTCTGACCAGGCAAAGAAAAGCTAGCCAGGCAGCACAGCCAAGGGAGCAGGGCCCCGGGGCCCCCGGGGCCCCCGGGGCCCCCCCGGCCCCCGAGGCCCCCGGGGGCCCCCCGGCCCCAGGGGCCCCCGGGGCCCGCGGGGGCCCCCAGGCTTCTGTCTCCGCTGGAGATACAGCCCAGCAAGCAGGAGAGACCCATGCATGCAGAGGCAGCGCAGCAGCAGCAAACTTGAGGCTCGTCATGAAGCAGCAAGCTTCCACCATCCAAGCCCGGAAACTGCTGCTGCTGCTGCTGCTGCTGCTGCTGTTGCTGCTGCTGTTGCTGCTGCTTGTTGTCGGGTTGAATGAAGGGTCTATAGAGTAGGTAGGGCCAGCTGGTGAGGCTGTTGCTGCAGCAGCAACAGCTGCTGCTGCTGCTGCTGCATTCCCTGCTGCAGCAAGAGAAGCAATAAGGTTCATGCTGCTCTCGTACAGAAAGCTGCAGATACACCGCAGCAGAGTTTGTCTTTGCTGCAGCGCCGCAAGAGCTGCTGTTCCGCATGCAACAGGCCGCAGCTGCAGCAGCGGCAGCCCCGTTGCTGCTGCTGCTGCTGCTGTTGTTGCTGCTGCTGTTGCTGCTGTATCCGCCGCGCCCAAAGCAGCAGCAGCAGCAGCAGCAGCAGCAGAGACGCGCAGCACGGGGGGGCCGTCAAAGACAGAGACAGCAGGGAGAGGAGACAGCAGCAGCAGCGGCCGCAGCAGCAGCAAACATTCAATGGAGTGTATCTGCAGCTCTTCAGATAAAGGGGCTTCTCTCTTGCTGCTGCTGCTGCTGCTGCTGCTGCTGCTGCTGATGATGAGGGAGTTTATGTTTTTTGCTGTTTCTTCGTCTCCTTTGAACGATAGCCGCTGCGCTGCTGCTGCTGCTGCTGTTGTTGCTGCTGCTGCTGCTGCTGCGGGGACGCCGCAGCTCGACGACAGCAGCAGCACTGCAGCAGCAACAGAACGTACACCCCGAGCAGCATATGCTGCAGCAGCAGCAAATGCATGCAGAGGCCCTTCACAAAGACACCTGGAATCGAGAGTAACCTGCTGCGGCTTCTCTGCTGCACTTGCTGCTGCTGCTGCTGCTGCTGCAGTTGCTGCAGTTGCTGCTGTTC
>NW_013575472.1:11350-11928 GCF_000499745.2 Eimeria mitis | reverse complement strand
GCTTCGATAAGACAATCAAAGAAGGAGACAGATCTGCTTCTGGGGTTGCTGCATCTCCTGCAGCAGCAGCCAGAAGACTTCTTGCTGCTCTCCTGCTTGTTCATTGCTGCTGCAGCACCAATCATCTGCTGCTGCTGCTGCTGCAGAAGCTGCAGCAGCAGCACCTGCTGCTGCTGCTCTGCTTCTTTCTTGAGACAACTGAGGACCATCACGCCACTGCTGCTGCTGCTGCTGCTGCTCGTGCTGCAGCTCTTCTGTGGCTGCTCTGACCAGGCAAAGAAAAGCTAGCCAGGCAGCACAGCCAAGGGAGCAAGGCCCCGGGGCCCCCGGGGCCCCCGGGGCCCCCCCGGCCCCCGAGGCCCCCGGGGGCCCCCAGGCCCCAGGGGCCCCCGGGGCCCCCGGGGGCCCCCAGGCTTCTGTCTCCGCTGGAGATACAGCCCAGCAGGCAGGAGAGACCCATTCATGCAGAGGCAGCGCAGCAGCAGCAAACCTGAGGCTCGTCATGAAGCAGCAAGCTTCCACCATCCACACCCGAAAACTGCTGCTGCTGCTGCTGCTGCTGCTGCTGTTGCTGCTGT
>NW_013575472.1:10984-11250 GCF_000499745.2 Eimeria mitis | reverse complement strand
GCTGGTGAGGCTGTTGCTGCAGCAGCAACAGCTGCTGCTGCTGCTGCTGCATTCCCTGCTGCAGCAAGAGCAGCAAGAAGGTTCATGCTGCTCTCGTACAGAAAGCTGCAGATACACCGCAGCAGAGTTTGTCTTTGCTGCAGCGCCACAAGAGCTGCTGTTCCGCATGCAACAGGCCGCAGCTGCAGCAGCGGCAGCCCCGCTGCTGCTGCTGCTGCTGCTGCTGTTGTTGCTGTTGCTGCTGTATCCGCGGCGCCCAAAGCAGC
>NW_013575472.1:9824-10699 GCF_000499745.2 Eimeria mitis | reverse complement strand
GGAGACAGCAGCAGCAGCGGCCGCAGCAGCAGCAAACATTCAATGGAGTGTATCTGCAGCTCTTCAGATAGAGGGGCTTCTCTCTTGCTGCTGCTGCTGCTGCTGCTGCTGCTGCTGCTGATGAGGGAGTTTATGTTTTTTGCTGTTTCTTCGTCTCCTTTGAACGATAGCCGCTGCGCTGCTGCTGCTGCTGCTGTTGTTGCTGCTGCTGCTGCTGCTGCGGGGACGCCGCAGCTCGACGACAGCAGCAGCACTGCAGCAGCAACAGAACGTACACCCCGAGCAGCATATGCTGCAGCAGCAGCAAATGCATGCAGAGGCCCTTCACAAAGACACCTGGAATCGAGAGTAACCTGCTGCGGCTTCTCTGCTGCACTTGCTGCTGCTGCTGCTGCAGTTGCTGCTGTTGCTGCAGTTGCTGCTGTTCCTGCTGCTGCTGCTGCTGCTGCTGCTGCTGCAGAGCAAACACCCCCCTCCCACACCCTGAGAAGAGACTGCTGCTGCGTCTGCTGCTGCAGCAGCGGCCCGCTGCTGCTGCTGTCGTGGGGTGTATCTCCAGCGTAGCAGCGCAGCAGCTGCAGCAGCAAGACAGCAGCAGCAGGCAACGATGCAAGGGTTTGCTGCTGTCTCTTTCTGCGGTGTCTAGGGAGCAGCAACTCCTTCTGTCTCCTTACAGCAGCAAGAAGATACACAAACAGCTGCTCAGCAGCAGCAGCAGCAACGTTCTCCTTATGCAGCAGCAAAGCAGCAGCAAACACCTCCAGCAGCCACACACTGGGATCTAGGATGCGTGTTGCTGTTGCTGCTGCTGCTGCTGCTGCTGCTGTTGCTGCTGCTGCTCCTGCTGCTGCTGCTGCTGCTGGCAGCAGCAACCC
>NW_013575472.1:9297-9724 GCF_000499745.2 Eimeria mitis | reverse complement strand
GTTGCTGTTGCTGCTGCTGCTGCTGCTGCTGCTGTTGCTGCTGCTGCTCCTGCTGCTGCTGCTGCTGCTGCTGGCAGCAGCAACCTGCTGCATAAGAAAGGGGGCTCAAACAGCAAACGCACGGCTCGGCGTGTGGCCTTGCGGGGCAGCAGCAGCAGCAGCAGCTGCAGCAGCAGCAAGTATGAAGGAGTCAGCAATGAGGGGGGCAGCAGCATGAAGCGAGCTATCTGCTGCTGCTGCTGCTGCTGCTGCTGCACCGCTGCAGCAAAGCGATCCGCATGCACCAGCAGCTGCAGCAGCAAATCCTCGTTTGCATGCGTCCCCTCCTCCCGAAGAGCAGCACAGAGTTGAAGGACTTCGCTGCTGCTGCAGCTGCAGCAGCACAACAGCAGCAGCAGCAGCAGCAGAAACACACATGCTGCAGCAG
>NW_013575472.1:7968-8146 GCF_000499745.2 Eimeria mitis | reverse complement strand
AGAAGCTGCAGCAGAGGCCTCCAATCAAAAACAGCAGCAGCAGCAGCAGCAGAAGCAACAGCAGCAGCAGGCGGTGTACTGGTATCTGCAGCAAAGCTATGAGGACCTGCATGAGGGCCGCCTGTCTGGTGAGAGAGGCAGTAGGGTCAGCAGCAGCAGCAGCAGCTGCTGCTGCTGC
>NW_013575472.1:7516-7698 GCF_000499745.2 Eimeria mitis | reverse complement strand
CAGCTAGGTGCAACAGCTATCTACAGCAGCTAGCTACAGCAAAGGCTCCCCTGGGCACCCCCGCAGCAGCAGCAGAAGCAGCAGCAGCAGCAGCAGTACCAGCAACAGCAGCAGCTGCAGCAGCAGCAGCAGCAGCAGCAGCAGCAGCTCACCAGAAGCCGTAGTTAGCTGGTGTTGTGTGT
>NW_013575472.1:5759-6235 GCF_000499745.2 Eimeria mitis | reverse complement strand
GCGTCAGCAGCCTGCAGCACAAACCCTAAACCCTAAACCCTAAACCCTAAACCCTAAACCCTCAGTGCTAGACTCTAAACCCTAGATTTTTGAAGGTGTTGAGGGGATTAGGGTTTAGGGTTTAGGGTTTAGGGTTTACAAGAATGGCGGTTCTCCGTGCATGCCGAGAGAAGACAAAGAAGGAGAGAGAGCAGCAGCAGCAGCAACAGCAAAGCGGCCGCTGAAGCAGCAGAGTTGCTGCTGCTGCGGCCCTTGTGCTGCTTCTGCTTCCTGGCCTATCAACCACGGTGTACACGTCACCACGCTACGCAGCAAGTCCCGAAGCAACCCTGCAGCAGCAGCAGCAGCACCAGCAGCAGCAGCAGCAGCAGCGGCGGCGCATGCAGAGCTGCAGCAGCGGAATCAGAGCAGCAGCAGAATCACGGCAGCAGCAGCAACAACGCCACCAGCAGCACCAGCAGCAGATTCAGAGGAGC
>NW_013575472.1:5151-5659 GCF_000499745.2 Eimeria mitis | reverse complement strand
GCGGCCCTTGTGCTGCTTCTGCTTCCTGGCCTATCAACCACGGTGTACACGTCACCACGCTACGCAGCAAATCCCGAAGCAACCCTGCAGCAGCAGCAGCAGCAGCAGCAGCAGCAGCAGCAGCAGCAGCGGTGCATGCAGAGCCGCAGAAGCGGAATCAGAGCAGCAGCAGAATCAGGGCAGCAGCAGCAACAACACCATCAGCAGCACCAGCAGCAGATTCAGAGGAGCGACAGCAACAAATCCATAGCAGCAGCAGCAACAGCAGCAGCAGCAGCAACAGCAGCAACAGCAGCAGCAGCAGCAGCAACAGCAGCAGCAGCAGCAGCAGCAACAGCAGCAGCAGCGACTTGTGCAGCAGCTTGCAGCAGCAACGGCATCAGAAGCCGAAAAGCATCGACCTGCTGCAGTGGCTGCTGCTGCTTTTGCTGCAGTTGTTGCTGCTGCTGCTGCTACTCCTGCTGCTGCAGTTGCTGCTGCTGCTGCTGCTGCTGCTGCTGCTGCTGCT
>NW_013575472.1:2972-5051 GCF_000499745.2 Eimeria mitis | reverse complement strand
AACAGCAGCAAATCCATAGCAGCAGCAGCAACAGCAGCAGCAGCAGCAACAGCAGCAACAGCAGCAGCAGACTTACGGAGTTGCCGTGCTGCAGCAGGAGCGAATATCGAGGGCCCCCTGAGGCACTTCAGCAGCAGCCGCAGCAGCAGCAGCAAACTGTCGCGGCCTTCACAGCTCAGCTGCAGCAGCAGGTCGGGGCGGTATAGGCTCTGCAGCACCACCAGCAGCAGCGGCTCCCACTCTGCTGCTGCTGCTGCTGCTGCTGCTGCTGCTTCTGCAGCCGCAGCCGCTGCTTCGTCAGCCATCTGCTTCTGCTGCTGTTGCTGCTGCTGCAGCTGCAGCTGCGTTTGCTGCTGCTGCTGCTGCTGCTGCTGCCGGTTAGGGGTGGTCCTTGGGAATACAGAATCTATTACAGGCTGAAGCCAAAGGCCCCCGGTTTCCTCTTGCTGCTGTTGCTGCTGCTGCTGCTGCTGCTGCTGCAGTTGCTGCTGCTGCTGCTGCTGCTGCTGCCGTGGCATTTGTGTTTGCAGCCACTTCATAGAAGAGTTTTGCGTCTCCCGCAGATGCTGCTGTGTATTCTCCCCTTCTCCCTGCTGCTGCTGCTGCTGCTGCTGTTGCTGCTGCTGCTGCTGCTGCTGCTGCTGCTGCTGCGGCTGCGGCACGTAGGCCAGAAACAGCAAGCTGCGGTAGGCAAGGGGGAACCTCAAAGCTAAGCGCGAGAGCAGCAGCAGCAGCCTTTCTAGCAGCAGCAATCTGCTGCCTCTGGGTATCTCATCGGAGCAGCAGCAGCAGCAGCGCAGCCGCAGCAGCAGCAGCAGCAGCGTCCCCTTGAGCTGCCTAGACACCGCAGCTTTGAACGAAGGCAGCAAACACACAGCAGCAGCAATTGCTGCACTTCTCTCGGCGCTCCCCAGCTCCATACCCACCAGCAGCTGCCACAAAACTTCTGCAGCAGCAGCAGCAGCAGCAACAGCAGCAGCAGCAGCGGCAGCAGCAGCAGCAGCAGATATAGTGTTAATGCCCCATGTGCAGCAGCAGCAGCAGCAGGAAGAGCTGCACCGAAGACTAGTAGCAGCAACACAGACAGCAGCAGCAGCAACGGCAGCAAACGCAGCAGAACCACTGAGAGGAACAGCAGCAGCAGCAGCAGCAGACACAGCAGCAGCAGCGGTAAACGCAGCAGCAGCAGCTACATAAGCAGCAATAGTGAAGGCAGCAACAACACCCGCAGCGACAGCGGCAGCAGCAGCAACAGACACCACCAGCAGCAGCAACAACGACAGCAGCTGCTGCTGCAAGGGCAACGGCAGCAGCAACAGCAGCAACAGCAGCAGCAGCAGCAGCAGCAACAGCAGCAGCAGCAGCAGCAGCAGGAAGACCTGCCTTTTCTCGTCTGTGGTAGCCCGTCAACAATTTGCGGATGCTTCAGCAGCAGCTGCAGCACTCTGCTGCAGCTTTTTTCCCACTCTGCTGCTGCTGCTGCTGTTGCTGCTGCAGCAGCTGCAGCAGCATGAATGCCTTTGGTGGTTGCATGCTGCTGATACTGCATCTGCTGCTGCTGCTGCTGCTGCTGCTGCTCGACAAGGAGACGCGCCCTGCTGCTGCTGCGGATGTGCTGCAGCAGCAGCAGCACCGCATCTATTGCTGCGTCTAGGGGCTTTGCTGCTGCAGCAACATCAGCAGCAGCAGCACCAAGATGAAGGAGAGAGACAATGCAGCTATCTGCTCTATCTACGACAGACAGCAGCAGCAAACTGTCTCGAGCTGAGAGAGCAGCAGGAGCCTTTCGCTGCTGCTGCTGCTGCTGCTGCTGCTGCTGCTGCTGCGCTGGCAGACAGCGCAGCAGCTGCTGCAGTGCAGCAGCAGCAGCAACTTGCTGCACAGATACCAGCACCGAAACGCTCCACACATCATCCCCAGCACTGCTGCTGCTGCTGCTGCTGCTGCTGCTGCTGCTGTCTAAGGCATCCAGCAGCTGCTGCGTTTCTCTTCTATAGTCAGCTGCGCTGCGGGCTGCAGAGAGGCCCATAAGGGCGCGCTGGAGGGGCCCCTTCATCACTGCAGCAGCAGCAGCAGCAG
>NW_013575472.1:1412-2404 GCF_000499745.2 Eimeria mitis | reverse complement strand
CAATGCAGCTATCTGCTCTATCTACGACAGACAGCAGCAGCAAACTGTCTCGAGCTGAGAGAGCAGCAGGGGGCCCCAGGGGGCCCCTCGAGGCCCCCCAAGAACGCGGGGGCTCTGTACGTCCTGCAAGCCGGGGGGCCCCCACAGTAGGGGGGCCCCCACTGCAGCTGGTGAGTGTGAGGGTAACTCTGCTGCTTCTGCTGCTGCTGCTGCTGCTGCTCGTGTTGCTGCTGCTGGCGTTGTTTTTGCTGCTGCTGCTGCTGCTGCTCGTGCTGATGCTGCAGCAGGAGCAGAGTTTGCTGCTTCTATTGAGTTGAAATAAACCCAAAGAGTAATTCCTGCAGCTTTTATTTTTATAGATTCGAACTTATGTGTAAATTCACTGAGCTGTGGGGCCCCCAGCAGCAGCAGCAGCAGCAGCAGCTGCTGCTGCTGCTGCTGCTGCTGCTGTTGTCGGCGGTGAGTCACCAGGGGCTCGACGCGCTCATGAGAAGGGCTACTATATAAAATAAATTAATTTAATTAATTATTTTAATTGTTTTTGTTTTTATTTCAAAAAAAAATAACAAAAATGTTTTATTCTCCGTTTCTATTGGCTCTGAGTTGCTGCTGCCTCCGTCGAGCAGCAGCAGCAGCAGCAGCAGCAGCAGCAGCCACAGAAAAAATGAAAAAAAGATAAATGCAATATCTTCTGAAACACAACGAGGGTTTAGGGTTTAGGGTTTCAGGTTTAGGGTTTAGGGTTTAGGGTTTAGGGTTTATTGTGGTTCTAGGGTTTAGTGTTGAGACGTAAGACTAGGGTTTCGGGGTCGAGTGCGTTTAGGGTTTAGGGTTTAGGGTTTAGGGTTTAGAGTTTTTAAGAGAGTAGCTTGTGTTGCTGTATTTGTTCTAGGGTTTAGGGTTTAGGGTTTAGGGTTTGTGTTTATCGAGAGATAAAAAATAAAAAAGTTGCGGCGGTGCAAACGCAGACAAACTGCTGCAGCAACACACCT
>NW_013575472.1:0-999 GCF_000499745.2 Eimeria mitis | reverse complement strand
GGTGCAAACGCAGACAAACTGCTGCAGCAACACACCTGCAGCAGCAGCAGCACATTCTGCTGCTGCTGCTGCTGCTGCTGCTGCTGGGTCTCAGGTAGCCGCCGCATCAGCAGCAGCAGCAGCAGCACCAGCAGCTGCAGCAGCCGCTGCTGCTGCTGCTGCAGCAGCAGCAGCGAAAGCAGCTGCAGCAGCAACTGCATCAAAACCAGCATCAGCAGAAGAACCACCTGCATCTGCAACTGCAGCAGCATCAGCAGCATCAGCAGCATCAGCAGCAGCAGCAGCAGCAGCAGCAGCAGCAGCAGCAGTTGCTGCTGCTTATTTCTCTGAACGAAGAGCTTCAGGCTGCAGCTTGTATGTGTGGTTAGCGCCCACCACCNTGCTGCTGCTTATTTCTCTGAACGAAGAGCTTCAGGCTGCAGCTTGTATGTGTGGTTAGCGCCCACCACCTCCATCGCCCACTTCTTAAACAACTCCAACACACCTTGCAGTGATGGGGCTTCCTGTGCATGCATCCACGCATGCATGCATGCATGCATGCATGCATGTATGCATGCATGTAAATAAGAAAGTATGCATGCATGCATGCATGCAGATAAGAAAGTATGCATGCATGCATGCATGCATGCACGCATGTGAATAAGAAAGTGTGCATGCATGCATGCATGCAGATAAGAAAGTATGCATGCATGCATGCATGTAAATAAGAAAGTGTGCATGCATGCATGCATGCATGCATGCAGATAAGAAAGTATGCATGCATGCATTCATGCATGTAAATAAGAAAGTGTGCATGCATGCATGCATGCATGCATGCATGCATGCAGAGAAGCTTGATGAATCAATAACTAAATTATTTATTTTTTTTTAATTTTTCTCAAGACGAACTATCACATCTCCTAAACCCTTCTTTTACACTTTAAAACTAAACCTTCAGGGTTTAGGGTTTAGGGTTTAGGGTTTAGGGTTTAGGGTTTAGGGTTTAGGGTTTAGGGTTTA
>NW_013575471.1:2060-2300 GCF_000499745.2 Eimeria mitis | reverse complement strand
GTTTGTCGGGATAAAAGGCTTCGTTTTATTTCAAGTTAGGGAAGTGGTGTTTATATATATATATATATATATGTATATATATATATGCATACATACATACATGCATGCATTGCATGCATGCATGCATGCATGCAATGCAGACAAGAAAACTACATGCAGAATACCACAATACACGCGCTGCTATACAGCCCTCTATACACAAACAAAATCTGAAAAAGAAAAAAATAAATCAACAAAAAC
>NW_013575471.1:744-1765 GCF_000499745.2 Eimeria mitis | reverse complement strand
AAAAAAAAGTTTTTATGTTTATGCAGCAGCAACAACAGCCCCCACAGGGGGCTGCCGCAGCGTCCGGCCGCTCGTGCATGCGGTATATGCTGCTGGTGTATTTGGGTCCCTTCTGTTGTTTGTTGCTGAGTTTATTTTTATATTTTTATTGTTTATATTTATTTTCTTCTTTTTCTTTATTTTATATTCCTGAAATACAAAAACAAGCTCCGGGGGAGAGCGTCAGCCTGCTGCTGCTCTGCCTCTTTCGCGTGGCTTCCTGGGGTATTCATCTCCCCTCTTGATCGTTTTCTCGGAATTTATTGTTGTTTCATTCTTTCTTTATAAAATAATTTAAAAATAAATTCAATTTCTTTAATAAATTAAACCTGAATACGCGAGCAGCAGCTGTGCGCAGCCAGCACCGCACCGCATCGGGGTGTGTCTGTGAGCTGTCCGTACACCCCAAAAAACGAGAAGCAGCTGACGAGAAACCGAGAAAAAAACTCGAGAAACTTGAAATTAATTGTTTATATATTTATTTTTTATTATTTTTTATTTTTTATTTTATTATTTTCACGCAAAATGCCGTCCGTCATCGGCAAGGCTGGACCCCCTGCAGACCTCCGCCGCTTTATGGAGAAGAGGCTCGATGGTAAATATGAATTTATAAATACACAAATATAATAAAATATGTTTTTATATATTTCTTTATATATATATATATATATATTTATTTATTTATTTGTTTATATGTATATATTTATATAGATGTACGGGCGTGTTTATGTATTTGAGGGTATACATGTACAAATATGTAAATATATATGAATACAAAAGGAGTGGTGTTTGTTGCTCTTTCTCTCTCTTTAATGTTTATTCCTTTCTATTCATTGTTTCTGTTTTTTATATTTTTTTTGTTTATTGTTTGTTCTTTATCGCTGAAACTATTTTGTTTTTTGTGTTTTTTTTTTTACTTATTTTTATATTCTGCATGCTTTACTTGTTTAGTGTTTATTATATATTTCTATTGAATTTATAT
>NW_013575470.1:2276-2482 GCF_000499745.2 Eimeria mitis | reverse complement strand
CTTCTTTTCCACCGCCAGTTGCTCTTTGTATGCCTTCATAGCAGCTGACTTCTCCTCTACAACACACAAAACCCTAAACCCTAAACCCTAAACCCTAAACCCTAAACCCTAAACCCTAAACCCTAAACGCTTCCCAAGCGACTGAAGCCCGACACGTAAACCCTAAAACCCTCCTAAACCCTAGACCCTCCTAAACCCTCCAAAAA
>NW_013575470.1:1323-1652 GCF_000499745.2 Eimeria mitis | reverse complement strand
AACCCTAAACCCTAAACCCTAAACCCTAAACCCTAAACCCTAAACCCTAAACCCTAAACCCTAAACGCTTTCCAAGCCACTGAAGCCCGACACGTAAACCCTAAAACCCTCCTAAACCCTAAACCCTCCTAAACCCTCCTAAACCCTCCAGAAACCATAAACCCTCGTAAACCCCTCTAAACCCTTCTAAACCCTCCTAAACCCTCCTAAACCCCTCTAAACCCTAGCTCCCCCTAACCCGAAAAGAAAAGAAAAAAAAAAAGAAAAAGAGAAAAAAAAACGAACCAAAGGAGTGAAGGCCCTGGAATATTTTATTTTTTTTTTGCTGC
>NW_013575469.1:602-2392 GCF_000499745.2 Eimeria mitis | reverse complement strand
TAGTACGGTCCACTGCAACTGCCGCTATATATGTGGGTTGAAGTTTAATATCTTTGCAGAAAACATCTGGGAACGTAAATCAATGCGTTGTGTGCATACGAAGTTGGTATGTGGAGGGAGTGCAATTTTCCTCAATTTTGAATGATTGCATGGATTAAGACTAACAAACTATATTGCAGGCAAATGCAGCGGCGACATGGGTATGGATTACTGCAATTATTGGGGGTATCACCCATAGACAACAAGTGAACGCAAGCCTAGGAGTGTTAGGACGTGAAACGAAGTTAGTCTTGAGCAAAGGAGGCCACAAGAAGAGACTCCTTTTGCAGCCGTACCCTGCCCGTTACCCACCAGGCATGGATTGGCGATACCGCCTACCGCCATGGGGGCGTGGCTCTGAACTAAACGTAGGGTTCGATGTCACGTGTGCTTAAAGCCCTGGCAGCTTTGTTTGGATTAACGCCTGTCCGAGACGGTTGATCCAATGTATTCACACAGTAGGATATTGTGGAAAGTGAATTGTGAGGCATTACCTTCTTGACACAGCCTGTGAGGCGCCGCTATCGAGAGTTTCTCGGCTCAGAAACCAGTACCTCTTAGGTTTTTCCATCTACGTTCAAGCTACACAAAAGGCAGACGTTTACGTACGGTGAAGATACACAGAGAACATTCAAAAACACATTCCGTTCCCCAGATCTTCTGCGCACGTATTGAACCCAATAACTCTTGGAGTATCTATAATAATGCATAGTGCATGGGCACCAACCCAATGGAGGTGCACCTACACTGCCGATACCATAGAAAAGGATTCCCGTACATTCGATCTTCAAGAATTGCGTCGCAGTACTGAGTTAGCGCACAGTCCACCTTGCAACGAGGGACGTTGCTTCACTTGCCCGGCCTGTGCGCAAGCGGGTTTTCCGGCTGCATCTGAAGGTCGCCCTCCACTAGGTGCAGTGCGAATTGCCGCACTACTTCTCGACTAACCTGCCGGGAAAACGTCTTCCAGTGGTTCGGAAACTGAAGACAGAATTTGGATGCACCCCATGTTGTAGACGAATAAGCGAAAGCCCGCCGGGGGGGATGATGCGCATATGCTCCTGCTACACATGCGGTGGTGCAATTCAGAGCATCTTTTCTGGGCCCAAACCACTCAGCACGTAGTTCCTCTTGCTAGCCGTGCAATACCCAAAGCACGTTTTGCTAGATAGGAACAGCTGGCGCATTCCCGACAGCGGTGCAAAGTCTTGAGCACAGCGTCTAGCGCGCAGTGAAAACCCACCCGCCCGTCATTCGAGGCCACATTCACTGGCATGTTGCTAAGGTGGTGGGGAGGTTCAAGCGCACTCGGTGGATATGTATAGGCAGTAAGCATCCTGATTCCGTGTGCGGAAATCAATGAACTCTGCTCCTGGGGACGGAACGTGAGAACGGTGATCGGCTCGGTGCGCGTTCGTCCCATTCCCAATTGGATGCATAGCTGAGTCCAGCTTCGTCAGCGCAGGGGCCTGGGCCGTGAATTGCGGAAGCATCTGGCGGGAGCGCTGACGGAAGGTCGGCGAACGTCATTTTCTGCTTTGCTCTTGATAGGCTCCGCCGTGGCGCATTCCCGACAGCGGTGCATAATCTTGGCCACAACATCTAGCGCGCGGTGAAAACCCACCCTGCGTTCATTCGAGGCCAAATTCACCGGCATGTTGCTAAGGTGGTGGGGATGTTCAAGCGCACTCGGTGGATATGTATAGGCGGTAAGCATCCAGATTCCGCGTGCGGAAATCAATGAACTCTGT
>NW_013575469.1:284-502 GCF_000499745.2 Eimeria mitis | reverse complement strand
AGCGCACTCGGTGGATATGTATAGGCAGTAAGCATCCAGATTCCGTGTGCGGAAATCAATGAACTCTGCTCCTGGGGATGGAACGTGAGAACGGTGATCGGCTCGGTGCGCGTTGGCCGCACTCCCGATTGGATGCATAGCTGAGTCCAGTTCCGTCAGCGCAGGGGCCTGGGCCGTGAATTGCGGAATCATCTGGCGGGAGCGCTGACGGAAGCTCG
>NW_013575469.1:0-161 GCF_000499745.2 Eimeria mitis | reverse complement strand
CACTCGGTGGATATGTATAGACAGTAAGCATCCAGATTCCGCGTGCGGAAATCAATGAACTCTGCTGCAGGGGACGGAACGCGAGAATGGTGATCGGCTCGGTGCGCGTTGGCCGCACTCTCGATTGGATGCATAGCTGAGTCCAGTTCTGTCAGCGCAGG
>NW_013575468.1:1366-2303 GCF_000499745.2 Eimeria mitis | reverse complement strand
GCCGAGGCGACACGCGTGCATAAACAGAAGAAGCGCTTATTATATAACGTCTTTTTGCGACGTAGTTTCAGGGCCTGGCGATTTGATCTACGCTGTTAGTTGTGGTGCCTGCAGCTGGACGAAGTTTTAAGGGAGAGCAGGGGGAATGACCTTTGAATCAGGGAGTGTGTCGACTGCTGTGCTCAGACGCATGCTGGGCCTCTGTCCCTAGCGCTAAATTGCGCAGGCGGAAGTATGGCATTACCAACACCTTACAGCACAGGGCGTCATGGGTGTTAACCTGAACCGTACTAGTGTGTCGACCTGGACTAGACTGTACGTTTTCTGTCTTCTATAGGCAGCGACAATTGCCTTCCTATTGTAATGCACGTCCAGAGGTTGCGTCAAATATTCATTGCTCTGTTGAACTGCGTTTCGCAATGCTGTTGGCTGGCAGCCTGTCGTTTGCATTTGCTGGCCCAGGGAGCTCCCTTACAGTGCGGACAAAGGAACTTGCGCTCTGCTTATTGCACTGGAGGTAAGCCATTTTTCTGTCGTGCGCATTTGTCTGCTCGTGCGCCCTGCAGTGCTGACATGGGAGCTTATTGCGCTCGACGTAAGCCGTGCGTCGTACACAAAATTGTGTATCGCGCGGAGCTCCACTGAATTGCACATGACTGAATGGCTTTGGTGCAGAGTCGCTTTTGGTCTACTGTGGACCACCGTGACACTAGAAACCGTGGGTTACCCTAACCCGTCTAGTGACACGGTGGTCCACCTTTTGAAATGCTCACGATCTTCCGTATATGACCGCACTGTGTGGTGCGTGCTGTCCGTCACATGGCGTAATTTTAGAAGTTCTCTTACTTGGGTTCTTGATACAATTGCTTCGGATCAGCCAGTACGTTGGAGAGGCCGGTGGCCGTTCATTGTAGTGGTCTTTGTCCGGATCTAGCGA
>NW_013575468.1:0-1190 GCF_000499745.2 Eimeria mitis | reverse complement strand
GTTGACATGGCTGGATAGACTTGGTGCCTTCCCATATGGACAGTCAACTTGATGTGAATATCTTACGATAGACCACGACTTTTAGCTCCATTGCGATCAACCGCTTCAAATGTTCAGAAGGCCGTCACAGTGCGATCGTCTGCGCAGCTCATAAGCGAGGCCAGCATCGGTTAGATTCCATAGCTGCCTTCTCCACCGAGCTAGATGAGGTCCTCAATTGACGGCGCTTACTTTCAGCATAGCTGGCTTGACGAGAGGCTGTGTCCTCAGTGTGGAGCAAGGCTTGATGCGCTCGCCGCCTCCACCTTGATATATGTATAATTCGTATTTGCTGTGCTTCCGGATGCTTGATTGGGTGAGCACCTTGACTCTGGCTGCAGTCTCTAGACGTACACTGCACTAGTGGCAAAAGCGGATCTTGCCAGATTGAGACGACGGTCGATGTTAGTTCCTCCACATCCCTTTGCATTGCCCAGTGCGTTTTTCTTACCAACAACCGCATTTAATTCAGCCATGTCTCTCCGGCATGGCTCGTCGTTTTNCCCAGTGCGTTTTTCTTACCAACAACCGCATTTAATTCAGCCATGTCTCTCCGGCATGGCTCGTCGTTTTAAATGACGGAATCTCTGCTGCTTCGCGCTAAGGAGCATGATGAACAGGCACTAAGCATGCGGATATTGATGACCGTAGAAGTCGCCGGCGATGCCCACGACTGTCCGTAGCCGAGCATCGACGAGCCGAAGCCTCGCGGACGTTTTCCGGTACCTATACACTGCAGGCGAACAGGTGGATTGGCCTGAGTTGGGCAGAGGTGAATTTTAATCGGGACAGCAAGTTAGCATGGCACAGCCGGTGAGTCTAGCTTTTAAGGCTGTTCCCAACTGCTTCCCATCTACCAGGGTGCGCTCGCTGCTAAGAACCCACCACCCTCCGAGTTTCCCACAAACGGCTCACAATTTTCAAGGATGGAGTGAATGCTGGATTTCGGAAAACGACGGTCCGCACCCTGCGGTAGAGAGCAGAAAGCATGTTAAACGGTCCTTGGTGGTCGTCGACGTCGCCGGAGATGACAGTGCATCGATCATTCAATGCTTTGCGGACTTTCGCAAGCAGAGGGCAACTACCTGAACATGGAAAAGAGTGGCTGAGGCGGTTTATGTCAGGAGCGGATGGAAGAGCGCTGCAGTATG
>NW_013575467.1:1787-2483 GCF_000499745.2 Eimeria mitis | reverse complement strand
CGATGCTCGCTCGGATCACGGCGAGATCTGCCGTGATCGTTGTGCAAGAGTGAGGGGTGATTCAACTGCGAGTATCTTTGTTATTTTTCTCTATTATATTGAATTTCTGAGTGTCTATTGCAGTTTACTTGGGTGGATCGGAGCTTGTGTCCGCCAGGCTCATACAGTCAACAGTGGTGTAGTGGGCAGCGGGCTCGGCAGTAACCAACCCATGAGACACCCCTACTGGGTTCAGAAGTTGCATATATGCACTATACACAGTCTATCTATACTATAAATATTCATATATTCATATTATCATATTAAAAAAGTATATGAGTCCATTCATCTTGAATAGAAAATCTATAGAATGGTACATCGATGTCTGACTCTGCCTCGAGTCTCACCCGCAGCGGCGATCTCGTTCTCAGCCCGTCGGCCGGTCTGGCTGCTGAGCTGTATTGGTCTGGTTATCCTAACTGTCTATCTAAAATAATACAAATTGTCAATATAAATGTTGTATTCGTCCTCTTACAGCTAATTAGGTCTGAGAAGGTTCCATTTGAGCTCCATTGTAGTGCCTGTCCATAACAGGTGGGGTTCTACCGATGCGCCCCACAGTAACCGTCGAGGGTAACAACATATTAACATCTCATGCTCATCGAAATATTACTTTATATTCTAAACTGTACTATTTTTTATTATCGTGAACAAATC
>NW_013575467.1:832-1687 GCF_000499745.2 Eimeria mitis | reverse complement strand
AGCCCACACATCATCAGCTTCCTGGGGGCCCGCAGGACCCCAATTGTTGTCGATTCACAGCACCCCACCGTGTGAGGGGACGCAGATCCGTCGTATGTCTCACAGTTTAGGTTTTTGTTTTGGTTTGGTTTGCTGTTCGGGGTACAATACGCATTGTTACAGCCATTACTTGGTGCATCCATAGACGAGAGTGGGATCAAGATCCGAGGGCCAAACGATTCCTTTGGCCCCAACCCCCCCGTGTTCTACAGCTGCACTTGTATTTGATGATTCTCGTTTTATCACCAAACTGCGCATAGCTAGAACCGCAGCCGCGTGAGTATCTAAAGAATAAGGAGAATGCAATTTTGTGATAAAACGACAATCACCACAGACAAGAGCAGCGGTTGAACATTGTGCTTGAGGTGTAGAACGTCTGGAGTGTGCGTCAGTGACCACGTTGGTGATGACTTCGATACATTTGAAAGTAAAGTTGTACTGCGTGAGCCGGGAGAGCCACCGAACAACTCTTTCGTTATCATTGCCTAGAAAACTTTGACGCGTTTGGGCAACGAAGCGCCAGCCATATAGGTAATGCTGATACTTTTTTACACAACACCAGAAAGCTTAGAGCTCCGTCTCCCTTGCCGGATACTTTTATTTACTCTCTGTGAAACGAGGTGAGTAGCAGACACCGATGTTCGTGCTTTTTCGAGACGTTAGCTGTAATGCACCGGTGACAACCAACACTATGGCTAGGATATAAAGGACAGCGAGAATGGCTTGTTTGTAACAAAACTAGATGTAAATTCGTTACATCAAGTTTTTATGTCGATGCTTGAACCAAATTTATAAAGAAAATATTCTGGTCTCTCG
>NW_013575467.1:303-732 GCF_000499745.2 Eimeria mitis | reverse complement strand
TATACAAATGCCTGCGAAGCATGCTGTTAGTCTAAATTTTATGCTAACATAGATTTTATTAATTATTCTAATTAAACAATATGAATCTTCAGTTTCTATAATACCCTAGTTATCTACCGCAATGCATTGTAGTGCTAGTGCACTACATTAGCTTTCTGAGAGAGCATAAGCCCAACTGCGGTGTCGCTGGCATCAATCGTGAGGTAAAGGGGTTTATCCAAACCAAGGAATGAGAGCACTGGCGATGGCGTCAGGTGCCTGATTAGGTGTTGGGTGGCTGCGTGCTCATTGCTCATTCTGCGTCCAAAAGAACTGCTTGTCCTTCTTAACAAATCTCAGTTAGAGGGGCAGCAAAGCGAGCGAATATAGGAGTTGAATTGGGGTAGCCAGAGGCGAACCAGTGGACCTTCTGAAGCTGTAGCGGCCACC
>NW_013575467.1:0-215 GCF_000499745.2 Eimeria mitis | reverse complement strand
AAAAAAAAAAAAATCTGCGCTCCCGCGAGCCACTGCTTCTCACATAGTAGTTACAGCGCTCACCAGAGGTGCTACAACTCCTCCTGCATATTTCAGCTGAATACAAGCAGAATATCGATGTATAGTACCATCCACACATCAGTGATTGGCCCCAGTAAGCCGTGATTGACATACCGCTGCAGTTCAGCAGGTGCATTCACGAGGCAAATATATAT
>NW_013575465.1:2165-2304 GCF_000499745.2 Eimeria mitis | reverse complement strand
AAAAAAAATAAATAAATAAATAAATATAAATAGTTAATTAATAAAATAAAAAAATAAAAAAATAAATAAACTGAGCGGCGGATATCAAATGAGATGAAACACAAACAGAAGAAAGTGCATCAACGCAAATAACAAATCT
>NW_013575465.1:1882-2134 GCF_000499745.2 Eimeria mitis | reverse complement strand
TGCTGCTGCTGCTGCTGCTGCTGCTGCTGCTGCTGCTGCTGCTGCTGCTGCTGCTGCTGCTGCTGCTTCACCCAGCTGAAGCAGCAGAAGCCCACCAACAACAACAACAGCAGCAGCAACAGCACCAGCCGCAGCATCAACAGCAACAGCAAAAGCAACAGCAGCATCAAAAGCAACAGCAGCAGCAGCAGTATCAGCAGCAACAGCAGCAGCATCAACAGCAACAGCAGCAACAGCAGCATCAACAGCACC
>NW_013575465.1:514-1863 GCF_000499745.2 Eimeria mitis | reverse complement strand
CATCAACAGCAGCAGCAACAGCAGCAGCAGCAGCAGCAGCAGCAGCAGCAGCAGCAGCAGCAGCAGCAACTGACCTCGAATTCTGCCTGCTCATCTGAAGCATCCAACTGGAGGAATAAATCAAACACGCGGGCAGCAACCTCCCTAAACAGCAGCAGCAGCAGCAGCAGCAGCAGGAGCAGGAGCAGCAGCAGCAGCAGCGGCAGCGGCAGCGGCAGCAGCAGCAACAGCAGCAGCAGCAGCAGCAGCAACAGCAGAATAAGAAGTATAAGCAACAGAGCGGAGATAAAAGGTGCATGCATTGAGCAGCAGCAGAAACAGCAGCAGCAACAACAACACAGAAGCAACAAGAACAGTAGCGACGGCAGCAGCAGCCACAGCAGCAGCAACACAACAGCAGCAGCAACAGCAGCAGCAGCCACAGCAGCAGCAACAACAACACAACAGCAGCAGCAACAGCAGCAACAGCAACAGCAGCAACAGCAGCAGCAGCAACAGCAGCAACAGTAGCAGCAGCAACGGCACAGCATCAGCAGCAGCAGCAGCACCACCACTACCACCACCACCACCACCACCACCATCACCATCACCAGCACCAGCAGCAGCACCAGCAGCAGCAGCAGCAGCAGCAGCAGCAGCAGCAGCAGCAGCAGCAGCAGCAGCAGCAGTATACTCCGGTTTAGCAGTGGGTCTATCGACTTTGTTGATAGCCACGACGGCCTTCAGCCCCGCATGCAAAGCCTTCTGCAGCACCACGCGAGTCTGCGGCTTGGGGCCCTGCAGCAGCAGCAGCAGCAGCAGCAGCAGTAGCAGCAGCAGCAGCAGTAGCAGCAAGAGAGGCAGTGGGGATAGAAGCAGTAGCAGCAGCAGCAGCAGCAGAAATGAGTTAATTGTTTTTGTTCGATAGCATCAACAACAAAAAGAAAACTGTCACCAGCAGCAGCAGCAGCAGCAGTAGTAGCAGCAGCAGCAGCAGCAGCAGCAAAAGTATTTACTTCATTAGCACCAACAACGAGCAGAATACCATCAGCAAGTTGCAGCACCACAACCACCACCATCATCAGCAGAAACAGCAGCAGCAGCAGCAGCAACAGCAGCAACAGCATCATCATGAGAAGCAGCAGCAGCAGCAGCAGCAGCAGCAGCAGCAGCAACAGCAGCAGCAGCACCAGCAGCAGCACATACTTCATTAGCATCAACAACAAGAAGAATACCATCAGCAAGATGCAGCACCACAACCACCACCATCAGCAGAAACAGCAACAGCAGCAGCAGCAGCAGCAGCAGCACCATCATCATGTGCAGCAGCAGCAGCAGCAGCAGCAGCAGCAGCAGCAAAAGTATATACC
>NW_013575465.1:0-175 GCF_000499745.2 Eimeria mitis | reverse complement strand
GCACATACTTCATTAGCATCAACAACAAGAAGAATACCATCAGCAAGATGCAGCACCACAACCACCACCAGCACCAGCAGAAACAGCAACAACAGCAGCAACACCAGCACCAGCAACAGCAGCAGCAGCAGCAGCAGCAGCAGCAGCAGCAGCAGCAGCAGCAGCAGCAGCAGCA
>NW_013575464.1:2090-2304 GCF_000499745.2 Eimeria mitis | reverse complement strand
CGTGACGGTATTCATGCGCGTGTCCGTGAATTGGTGAGGAGATATCGATTGACCGGAGAGTTTGGAACTTCCCGAGCGATGCAAAAGTACGAATAAATTCGTTTAGCAGTGAATCTGGAGCGCAGTACGTGGCAGTAAGCAGAAGCGACTACGGGGTGGTCTCCGTCGAGCGCTCAATAGTATCGATGCCAAGCTGTATCTGATCGGATTTGCC
>NW_013575464.1:1734-1824 GCF_000499745.2 Eimeria mitis | reverse complement strand
CATGGCACTCCAGCAGAGCAGGCACAGAAGGACGGATATAATCCCGTCAGTCTACAGGCTTGGAATGCCTGCGCTACGCCTTGCACGTGA
>NW_013575464.1:1257-1556 GCF_000499745.2 Eimeria mitis | reverse complement strand
GTGGACCACCATTGAAGAGCATTGTGAGTTTCTGCATGTTGTATGCTTGCTCACGTCTACATGGGCGGAGAGGTGGAGTCATTTCTGGTTCTGCGGTCTTCCCGGCTTTGTGCCCAGGAAGTATGCGCTAGGACGCAGACTCATTTGCTCCGCTGGATCAAGTGTTTGTTCACGCTATCTCTTGCTGGCAGCCATCGATCTGCCTGTGGGTCTGTGCAGAGTTATCGAGTAGCACTGCGTGAGGAAGTAGGAACGCCTCTGGTTTCAGCCTGGTCCCGTTTGGATATCTGCCCACGCAT
>NW_013575464.1:1001-1130 GCF_000499745.2 Eimeria mitis | reverse complement strand
TTTCAAGCACTCAGTAGCATCCCCAGTCTGGTTATGGATGTTCATAGTTGTTCCGCTTTAGACGGGCACAGTGGGGAAAGGGGCAGCAGCGTATTGAGCAACAGAGACGAATTGTGCAACAGCTTACCA
>NW_013575464.1:0-836 GCF_000499745.2 Eimeria mitis | reverse complement strand
ACACTGTGCATCACCTTTTGTATCCCGATTTTGGCATTTGGCAGCATAGTGTTGGGAGCACTGCAGTATACTCGGCAGAGCCACAGGGAGAGCAGGCCGTCCCTGTGAACTCACCAGATGCTCTCTGTATGCCTTGAACATTGTCGAGCCTGGTTGGTTTTCTAGCAAGAGAGGATTCGAAAGGAACTCTCCATGCAGCCAGCCACATAGTTTGCAGCTAGGCTTGCGCTTGATTCGCTTCCCCCAAAACAATCAGCTCCTACTGCTGGTACGAGTACATTGTGTATATGGTGGTTGGCTGGCGGACCTGCGTTTATGATGATGGAGCTGCTATGCGCTGTGCTTGTGCGGCGTATGCAGCATGGATGTGGGGCATCCCTCTCTGGATTCGCGGCCTCGTCGCTTTCCTTCCCAGAAAGTATGTAGTCGGCGGCAAACTCACTTGCACTGCTACATTTCAGGCACTGCACCAGCAGCCGCGCTCGTGTGCATGCATGGGTGCAGAAGTTAGAGTAATAATATGAGAATGTGGGCGTTTTGCTTGATGCGTGCTCTTTTTCGGCATCTCTTCGGGCAGGTATTTCCGCGACACTTCATGCACCTGCAATAGAGTCTGATATTGCACACGATTCCCCTGGACGTGTGAGGCAGAGCACGTTCAGCGCAAAAGGTGGAAGGAAGCAGCGGTGGCTTCGTAGTGAATTTTCAATAGCGTTTAGTAGTCTCCACGCGCGTCTGGCTGTGTATGCTCATAGGTGCTCTACGGGGAAGGTTTAATATGGGAGATCCGGCAGCAACCGAGCGCGCAATAGAGGCGAATTGTGTAAAAAATATCT
>NW_013575463.1:683-2304 GCF_000499745.2 Eimeria mitis | reverse complement strand
CGTGTGTATGCAAGCGTGCAGCTTCATGGAGGTGCAGTGTGGTGGGGGCTTGGGGCTCGTTATGTTTTGGTTGTGTTTTCCTTTGGTTTCTGTCCGGACGGGGTGCGTCCGCGTTGCGATGTGCGTTTGCGAGAGAGTCCTACATGGTGCTACGAGTGAATTCGTAAGGCGGCGCACATGCTGGGAGGCAACAGTGACTATTCGATGCTTTCTGTCAAGCGTTAGTAGTGTTGACGGGCAGTTTGGTAATGTGTTGTGGCAGTTGTTTTGCGAGGAACAAGAATGGCGAGAGCGGTCCACGGACGGCACCCTTGTGTAAACGCTCATGGCTTTCGCACGAACGCGCACGGAAGCCGTTATCCATTTTTGTACCTACTGAGTAACCAAGCGTGCAGTGGAAGACGTCGTGAAGGCGGATGGTGGAAGACGTAGTGAAGGCGGATGGTCCTATCTGGCCGGGATTCGCTGATTGTGGTTCGGGTTTTTGCGTATGTGCAATCCATGATGGTTTCGCTGGTTTTCATTTCTCCCGGTTCGGTCCTTCAAAGCAAACTGGCAAACTGGTCATAAAACTGCAACGCGCCAGGCACGCTTGGCTAGGAAGCAGCCCCCTGGTCTGCGCGTTCGTGATGGTTCAAACACGTCCCTCACACTTCGATTTTCACCGGTCGTCCAACGTGATGGCATTCGACATGAACGGTCCATCCCGCAAGGTGCACTGTTTATAAGTTACCATTAAACATGCGTTTCATTCCCGTGCCCTGTTGGCATCAGCTTCGTCTGTCGAGAGGCGCATGGGCAGTATTTTGTGGAGAGGTAGAAGACTTTCATCATCAGGGATGGCGGGTTTTTGCAGCTCGCGTGTGCGTGTCGCCTGTCGCAGTGTGGTGAAGCCCTCTCTAGCGTCACCGTTGCTTTCTGGTTCGTTCAGAAAGTATGCACTCAGAGGTGAACCCATCTGCTCTGCACGGTTATGGATACTGCCAGGTTTCAAACTGCTTGGTGGCAGGAATTAATGTGTGTACGCATGCGTTCATATTCATGGAGTTGCAGTGTGAGAAAAGGCGGAGGTCGTTTTTCTCTGAGCGGATTCTGCTGTGGTGTATGCAGAGGCAGGATCTTTCGGTGTTGCGATATGCGTTTGCCAGACAGATTCTGACTTGACAGCCGACCTCAGTGAACTGGTCGTGCAGTATGTCTGCAGGGCAATAGTTGTAAGGAGGCAGCAGCGACTCGGCGATGGTTTGTGTCAAAGGTTTGGTAGCATTGACGATCCGGCCGTTCATGTAGGGCACTGGGTGTGCGGCGGAGGATAGCGGTAGCCAATGATAGGTGTTGCCCCAAGGCGTAGCGAACAGACGTTGCTCCGGAATGCATCGGGCTTGCAGCGAATTCCAAGAAGCTCCTGACGCATTGAATAGCTACGGATTAAAAACGAATATGGTGCGGTAGGCCAGGCTGGCATCGGTGACTTCAGGGGAACAGTCACGCTGTTCGGTATTCGGATGAAGTCATGGTTGTGAACGCTACACTGCTTTTGCCGGAGTCTGGCACGTACCAACACAGTGTTCAGGACACATAAAAACAGCAGGCAGAGGCAAAAGGGAGGAGGACGCAAGGC
>NW_013575463.1:0-587 GCF_000499745.2 Eimeria mitis | reverse complement strand
GGAGACGACCTATGCAGCCGACTGCATCTGCCGAAGGGCGTATTTGCAGTCTTCTGTGAGAGGCCAAGGGGCTTGCATGCGCGAGCAGTATGGTCTATGCATTCTGCGTGCGTGCATTTCCCTCCGCGTTGGGGCGTGACTGTCTTTGCCACTACAGTCGGGCGCCGGCTTGCTCAGAGAGTACGCCTTAACAGGCAAATGCATCTGACCTGCGTGGTAGTGGAACTGTTGCTTTTCATATTGTATGATGGCAGACATGGACGTGTGTATGCAAGCGTGCAGCTTCATGCAGGTGCACTGTGGTGGGGGCTTGGGGCTCGTTATGCTTTGAATGTGTTTGCCTTTGGTTTCTGTCGGGACGGGGTGTATCCGCGTTCCGATACGCGTTTGCGAGAGAGTCCTACATGGTTCTACGAGTGAATTCGTAAGGTGGTGCACAGGCTGGGAGGCAACAGTGACTATTCGGTGCTTTCTGTCAAGCGTTAGGAGTATTGACAAGTAGTTTTGTCATGCGTGATGGCAGTTGTTTTGCGAGGAACAGGAATGGCGAGAGCGGTCTGCGGACGGCACACTCGTGTAAACGCTCA
>NW_013575462.1:16511-17239 GCF_000499745.2 Eimeria mitis | reverse complement strand
TAGCAGTAGCAAGAGCAGGAGCAGCAGCACCAGCAGCAGCAGCAGTAGCAGGAGCAGCAGCAGCAGCAGCAGCAGAAGCAGGAGCAGCAGCAGCAGCAGTAGCAGGAGCAGTAGCAGCAGCAGCAGCAGCAGGAGCAGCAGGAGCAGGAGCAGGAGCAGCAGCAGCAGCAGCAGCAACAGCAGCAAAAAAAGAATCCAAAGCGGAGGTATAACAGCATTCCTGCAAGCCCTACTCGCCATCATTTTCTCAAAAATTTTTTCAAGCAGAAGACGGCATACGAGATACATCGGTGACTGGAGTTCAGACGTGTGCTCTTCCGATCTTTTAGGGTTTAGGGTTTAGGGTTTAGGGTTTTAGGTATAGGGTTTAGGGTTTAGGTTTTAGGGTCTAGGGTAGGGTTTAGGGTTTAGGGTTTAGGGTTTAGGGTTTAGGGTTTAGGGTTTAGGGTTTAGGGTTTAGGGCTTGGGTTTAGGGTTTAGGGTTTAGGGTTTAGGGTTTAGGGTTTAGGGTTTAGGGTTTAGGGTTTAGGGTTTACTTCATCTTCCTGCATCCAGAGGGGTTGGGGGGGCTCCGTGCTCGGCAGCAGCGCCAACCGCCAAACCCTAGCAGCAGCAGCAAAAGCTGCTGCTGCTGCAGCAGCCCATTGAATAGCTGTAAACACCTCCATACTAAACCCTAAACCCTAAACCCTAAACCCTAAACCCTAAACCCTAAACCCTAGGGGTCA
>NW_013575462.1:16082-16466 GCF_000499745.2 Eimeria mitis | reverse complement strand
TAAACCCTAAACCCTAAACCCTAAACCCTAAACCCTAAACCCTAAACCCTAGGAAGAGTCAGGGCGGGTGGAGCGAGCTGGCTGCATAGCAACCAGGCAGTGTAGAGGCTTGTCAAAAAAAAAACATAAACCCTAAACCCTAAACCCTAAACCCTAAACCCTAAACCCTAAACCCCACGATGGGGCTGCTGCTAACCGCTGGACAAGCAGTGATCTGGCCCCCACAAACCCTAAACCCTAAACCCTAAACCCTAAACCCTAGACCCTAAATTAGGGTTTGGTTGATATTTAATACCACAATTATAACCGCAAAAATTTAGGGTTTAGGGTTTAGGGTTTAGGGTTTAGGGTTTAGGGTTTAGGGTTTAGGGCTGAGCAGAAGAC
>NW_013575462.1:13534-13749 GCF_000499745.2 Eimeria mitis | reverse complement strand
AAAAGAAACTGTCTCCTTTTGTCTCCGATTAGAAAATACAAATTTATACAGCAGCGCAGTTGCTGCTGCTTTACTGTCTACACCCAAGTAAGTAAAGCCCCAATGACATGCATGCACAGGAGACAGTGTGTCTGTCTCCTCTATAGTTATAGAGCTGCTGCTGCTGCAGCAGCTGCTGCAAAAGCAGCAGCAGCAGCAGCTGCTGCTGCTGCAGC
>NW_013575462.1:13058-13273 GCF_000499745.2 Eimeria mitis | reverse complement strand
GCAGCAGCAGCAGCAGCTGCTGCTGCTGCTGCTGCTGCTGCTGCTGCTGCTGCTGTTGCTGTTGCTGCTATTTCTGCTGCTGGTGCTTCAGCAGGATATTGTTGTTACTGCTGCTGCTGCTGCTGCTGCTGCTGCTGCTGCTGCTGCTGTTTGTGTTTTTTAGTGGCTTCTCGTCGCTGGATGAGGAGGAGCAGCAGATGCTGCAGCTATCAACA
>NW_013575462.1:12711-12958 GCF_000499745.2 Eimeria mitis | reverse complement strand
GCTGCAGCGAGCGCAACTTTGTCTTTATGTCTCCTCGTATTGAGGGGCATCCAAATTTATCCTCAGCAGCAGCAGCAGCAGCAGCAGCAGCAGCAGCAGCAGCAGCAGCAGCAGCATATGTTGCTGCTGCTGCATCTGTTCGTGCAGTTGCTGCTGCATGTGGAGATATATCATCGCTCTGAGGTTTGGCAGATTTCTCGGGTTTCCTGCATCGCCAAAGCAAAGCCCCGTGCATGCATGCATGCAT
>NW_013575462.1:12364-12611 GCF_000499745.2 Eimeria mitis | reverse complement strand
AGGCGCCTGAACCTACGCCCTGCTGCTGCTGCTGCTGCTGCTGCTGCTGCTGCAGCAGCAGCAGCAGCAGCAGAGGATGGAGGTGAGGATGGGGGAGAGCTGCAGCAGCAGATTGATCAGAGAGAAGCAGCAGCAGCAGCAGCAGCAGCAGAAGAAGCAGCAGCAGCAGAAAGAGAAATGAAAAACAAACTCAAAACAATAGACAAACGAATCAGCTGCTTCCTTCGATGCACACAACACGAAGACA
>NW_013575462.1:12087-12264 GCF_000499745.2 Eimeria mitis | reverse complement strand
CTGCTGTTGCTGCTGCTGCTGCTGTTGTTGCTGCTGCTGCTGTTGCTGCTGCTGCTGCTGCTGCTGCTGCCACCGGGAGGGCTCATAGCAGCAGCAGCACCAGCAGAAGCAGCAGCAACAGAAGCAGCAGCAGCAGCAGCAGCAGCAGCAGCAGGAGATCCAGCTGCCTCGTTTTGG
>NW_013575462.1:10160-10733 GCF_000499745.2 Eimeria mitis | reverse complement strand
TAGAGAGAGAGAGGGTTAGGGGTTAGGGGTTAGGGTTTAGGGTTTGTATAGAGAAAGAAAAAGGGTTTAGGGTTTAGGCTTTGTAGAGAGAGACAGGGTTAGGGTTTAGGGGCTAGGGTTTAGGGTTTGTCTAGAGAAAGAAAAAGGGTTTAGGGTTTAGGGTTTAGAGAGAGAGAAGGTTAGGATTTAGGGTTTATAGAGAGATTGCTAGAGTTTAGGGTTTTAGGGTTTAGGGTTTTGGGGTTTAGGGTTTATATATAGAGAGAGAGAGGTTTAGGGTTTAGGGTTTTAGGGTTTTAGGGTTTAGGGTTTTAGGGTTTACACAAACCACACACCAAGATGTTGCTTTCTTTGATCTACCTGATACCAATGCAGCTAGGGTTTAGGGTTTAGGGTTTATATACAGAGACAGAGAGGCTTAGTGTTCTAGGGTTTAGGGTTTATATAAAGTTTAGGGTTTAGGGTTTAGGGTTTAGGGTTTAGGGTTTACCGGAGCCACCAACAAAAGCCACACCTTTTCCTGCTGGAATTTTAAAATTTAAATTTCTAGGGTTTAGGGTTTAGGGTGTATAC
>NW_013575462.1:8243-10060 GCF_000499745.2 Eimeria mitis | reverse complement strand
GCAACAGCAGCAGCAGCAGCAACAGCAGCAGCAGCAGCAGCAGCAGCAGCAGCAGCAGCAGCAGCAGCTGTTGCTGCTGCAGTAGCTCCGTCAACCGCCGCAGCAGACTCACTCGAAGGTGGGCAGCTGCTGAACCTTCTTTATCTCTGCAGTATCAAAGACACAAATATAAATATAAATATAAATATAAATATAAATATAAATATAAATATAAATATAAATATAAATATAAACATAAATATAAATGTAAATATAAATATTAACATTAATATTAATAGATATAGTGGCAAGAAAGTAGGAGGCTGCGTGTACACCTCGTGAAGACAGAAAAGAAGGCATGCAGCTGCAGAAGGAGTTTAGTGTTTCAACAAAAGTTAGCTTGCATGCGAAGGAGAGCCAGACCACCACCAGCACCAGCACCAGCAACAGCAGCAGCAGTAGGAGCAGCAGCAGCAGCAGCAGCAGCAGTCTCACCCTCTTTAAGAGTTTTTGCAATTAGATCTTTTGCTTCTGCGTCGTACGGAGCGAGGACCATAAATATTGCAAAGAACTCCAAACACTGCAGCATACAAATTCAGCAGCAGCAGCAGCAGCAGCAGCAGCAGCAGCAACAGCAGCAACAATACAAAGAATAATAAAAAATAATAATAATAATAATAATGAATAGAAAGAATAATAAATAATAATATCTATTATTATAGTTCTGAAACGCTTTTGTTGCTGCAGCCTACAGCAACACAAAAGAAAGAAATATGAAATGAAATTCTTTCTTTTGTGTAAATAAAGTGTTATTTCTGCATATATTTCTAAAAAAAATATAAAATTATTTAAATAAAGAGTAGAAAGCGGCGGAGTATTTCAGAAAAACTTCGGGTGTATGTGCAGCTCTGGGGTGTATATGCAGCTCTGGGGTGTATATGCAGCTCTTCTGTGTACAATACCTCTTGCATTTTTTTTTGATTTTCCTGAATAATTTTAGTATTATAAATATGGCCGAAGCACTTTGCAACGTCTAGGAGAGCTTCTTCATGGAGAAAGTATAGAACCATCAATTCGTAGTATTTCACTTTCAGGGGCTGCAAGTCTGCTGCCTCCAGCAGCTTTGTGCTGAGCTTCTTGCTTACTATCTGACAACGAATATAATCTGAACGACGCAGCAACAATACCATCTGCTTCAGAATATACTTTGTCTTCTCCTCACGCTCCATTGCGCCGAACGTCTCCACCTATACACACATATCATACACACAGTAACACGCAGTTCTTCTTGTACAACATTAATGCTAAATATATCTGCTGCTGCAGCAAACTGCTGCTGCAGCAAAGTGCTGCAGCAAGCTGCTGCAGCAAACTGCTGCAAACTGCTACTGCAGCAAACTGCTGCTGCAGCAAACGGCTGCAGCAAACGGCTGCAGCAAGCTGCTGCCGCAGCAAACTGCTGCAGCAAAGTGCTGCAGATGCAGCAGCAGCAGCTGGCAACCCCATGGAGAGAGAAAACAGCAGGGTGATGTTTATAGGAATAATAAAGAAGACGATGAGTATTAAAAACATGAAAAAGGAAAAGGCAGAGAAGAGTAGATGAAAAGAAAAAACAGAAGAATCCTAGAACAACAACAAAACAAAAAAAAACAAAAAAACAAAAACAAAAAAAAACAAAAAGAAAAAGAATAAAAACTCACCTGCACGTCCTGCAGCATGAGAGCTGCTTCCTCTATTTTTCCTGCTTTCTCTTTCATCAGCGCAGACAGAAGGATTAGGCGGGCCCTCTCCACCTCTACAAATATCTGAATCGTAAGAAACCCAAACACCAGCAGCAA
>NW_013575462.1:7382-8076 GCF_000499745.2 Eimeria mitis | reverse complement strand
AGAGAGAGAGAGAGAGAGAGAGAGAGAGAGAGAGAGAGAGAGAGAGAGAGAAAGAGAGAAGAAGAGATTGTTGTTTACCTTTCCTTCTGTTGCAGTTTTTAATGATTCTATAAACTCGACTTTGTCTGTTGGTTTTAGGTATTTAATAAGCTGCATACTGATGCGAACAACAGCACAAATGCTGCGTTTGAGTTGTCCTCTTCTTTTGATTAAAATAATAACTTCTTGTGCAAATGCTTGTATTCCTCTGCTGTCTAGGAAGGTGACTATACACCCGGGCTCAGTTTTATCTACATTTTCAAGTGTATCTGCATCTAAAGGATCAACAAATAACTCTTCTTCAGGATTTAATATTATTTCTTTCTTCTCTTTATCTTCTACTCTCACAAAACAACGTAAGTAACAAGCACACAAACGAGAACCACTGGCACCGTCCTGGGCTTGTCTACATTTCTTCTCGAGAGCTAGAATCTCATCGCCGAATACATGCGCACCCCGCAGACCTTCAGCCTGAAAAAAATAAATAAATAAATAAAAGAAATATATAAATGCTGGTGAACATACACCTCAACTACACACACCTGCACATACACCCCGATACAACACTCAGATGAAGGCGGGGGGAGCAGCACAAAGGATATTAATGAAGCGTCTCTGCTGCACCGGCGTGTGCTTGCGCAGTATATACAATCAT
>NW_013575462.1:6878-7360 GCF_000499745.2 Eimeria mitis | reverse complement strand
ATATATATATATATATATATATATATATATATATATATATTGTATATTTGTGTACAGAGAGAGAGGTGTATAAGGAATACAGGACATGCCTGTCTGGCTTGTTCAACTCGCTGTATGAGTGCGTCAGCCTGGGCGGTGAAGTCCTCGGTTTTTTTTTCTTCTCGAAGGCCGAGGGCCTCTTCATCCTTCAGAATAGCGCTTGCTGTGTCCTGCGCCATTCTGCTTTCTTGCAGAAACCAGCGGCGGAACGGGGGGCCCCCAGGAGGGGAAGCGGGTTGAATACACTGTTACTGCGAGTAAAAGAGGGAAATATGAAATAAATTCGTGAAAAAATCCAGAAATTCAACTTTTTCAGAACAAAATAACAAATATGATGATGGCCTCAGTCAGTCAGTCGCCGAAACGTCAGCACCGAGGCGCCAGGTGTATGCGTATACACCTGAACGGTGAGAAGGGTTTCAGGTGTTGATGTATAGAAATGT
>NW_013575462.1:6476-6730 GCF_000499745.2 Eimeria mitis | reverse complement strand
AAAAAAAAAAAAAAAAAAAAAAAAAAAAAAAAAAAAAAGAATCATATTGAATTTATATTTCAAAACAATTCACAAAAAAAAAACACAAGAAATATTAATTCATGATTCACCCAGCTACCACTCGGTGTACACTTGAACTGACGAAAAAAAGTAGAAAGAAAGTTCAATGCAAAACTTGAATAAATCCATAACAATGTTTGCTGCAGTCACCACAGAGCGAATACACCATAAGTCCTTTTAGTTGCTGCGTTTCT
>NW_013575462.1:5828-6376 GCF_000499745.2 Eimeria mitis | reverse complement strand
AAAAAAAAAAAAAAAAAAAAAAAAAAAAAAAAAAAAAAAAAAGATTCATATTGTATTTATATTTCAAAACAATTCACAAAAAAAAACACAAGAAATATTAATTCATGATTCGCCCAGCTACTACTCGGTGTTTCCGTCCGTACACTTGAATTGACGAAAAAAAGTAGAAAGAAAGTTCAATGCAAAAGTTGAATAAATCCATAACAATGTTTGCTGCAGCCACCACAGAGCGAATACACCACAAGTCCTTTTAGTTGCTGCGTTTCGCCTGTTGCTGTGTTCTGCATGTATTGCATATATTCCACTACCGCAGCTATAGTACCGTTCGTCTCAGGTTGGTTTTATATACATTTCCACTTGCCTGTTGACTGGTAACCTATATTTAAACAAGTGTGTTACCGGCGTCTACAGTATTTTCCAATGCTGTGAACAGAGCCCCCTGCTCTGCTTGCGTGTGGGGTTGTCGTGCAGCAGGAGTTGCTGCTCACTGCGCTGCAGCTGGTGACGGGCCTTCTCCTCTCTGCACCTGCTCCAGGCCCTTGCGCCAC
>NW_013575462.1:5281-5728 GCF_000499745.2 Eimeria mitis | reverse complement strand
TGTTACCGGCGTCTACAGTATTTTCCAATGCTGTGAACAGAGCCCCCTGCTCTGCTTGCGTGTGGGGTTGCCGTGCAGCAGGAGGTGCTGCTGGCTGCGCTGCAGCTCGTGACAGGCCTTCTCCTCTCTCTACCTGCTCCATGCACTTGTGCCATTGTGCCTGGGACTCTCGGATATTGGGGGAAGGGTTAGCTTAGTTCCTTTGCGGGGTATTCTTATCTTTCCTCTTTGACTGTGCTGCAGCTTATCTATATAGGGTGTAATATATTTGCTATATATGTTATATATTATACATATGTTTCATCATCGTTACACCCTTCGCGCAAGTAGGAACTTAACATAAAATTGTGCCTCATAGAAAGACGAAAGGATGCTTCGCTTATATACTGTAGAGTTTCAGGGGCGCTAATCATTGAATTTTATTAACGCGCTCATGGCGGCTCCTCA
>NW_013575462.1:5046-5245 GCF_000499745.2 Eimeria mitis | reverse complement strand
AGCGTATATATATATATATATATATATATATATATATATATATATTACTAAAGCTTTGAGCTAATATGATTGAGCCTCAGTACGCCTACTATCACCGTGTGGGCCATGAGGGTAGGTGCGAGCAGTTATTCCCGTCCCCCCCGCTGGTGCATAGCATTGATGAGTAGCGAATGTTCCTTGTGGGGGGGTAAGGGAAACA
>NW_013575462.1:2944-4946 GCF_000499745.2 Eimeria mitis | reverse complement strand
AAGGGAAACATTGGATATATATATATATATATATATATATATATATATATATATTGCTTGATATCCCGGTTAAAGTTCATCCCCCTTCGTGTTCTCTATTGATCGGCATAGTGTACAAAGCAGAGTGTATGCATCCCGTCTGGTTGAAAATGCCTTTCTAGCGAAAACAGTTTATGAAAAATGCATTAAATTTTCTCGGTCGTCCATATGTGACAAAGATTGCGAAAAAGGGGGAAAGGGGAAGGAGGTCCTTGCTCCTCTGGCGTTGCACTTTCATCCTTAGTAGCGCATAAAGAGCTACACTTGATACTGGCATCTTCCTTAGTAGCGGGGGCGTAAGACAATGGTGACTATATCTAAGCAAAGCTAGAACTTTTCCATAGCACCTACGGTGTGGGGAAGTTTCCCGAGATTCGCTGCGGTGTATATCCACTGCTTACTCGTCAGGGGAACAGGCTGTGACAGAATTCGCGAAAAGTAGACAGAAATAAATACCTATACCTATTAGGTGCTGCATCTGAAAGTATCACTCATTGGCGAACGGAAGTCTGACGGTGGACAGAGAGCTTCTGTATCAATGGCCCACTGCAGGGCTGTCTGTCCCCCTGTTCCCCTGAATACGGGAAAAGCTTAGCTGGCTAACCCGGGGAGAGGAAACTAAGGGTTGAAAGGTGCAATACTCCGAGGTGATGGGGTATTTACTCATGAAAGAGAGAAAGGCAGCAACTTCTACCGCTGTGGAGGATGAAAGACGCTTCGAAAAATCTGGGGATATTGGGCTGTAAATGGCATCCCCGCCCCGAAAAATATGAACAGCACCAGCAAACGGCAAATGGCGAACTCGGCATTCAGAAAACCAGCGTGTTGCACCCCGCAGCGCATCTCCTTCGTCTGCAACGAGCAGACCCGCGGACTTCGGCACTGCGCGCTAACTAAATGAGGTGAGAAACAGGAGAGGTAGGGCTTGGAGCAGCCCCTTTAGCGGATTTGATAAGGCGGCGGCGAAGTGATGACGCCAAAAGAGGTGACCTCGTCACCTTCAGTTCCTTCTCGGTGCACTTCTGTGCCTCTCCAAGCTGATATCAGCGGTCACTAGCTCTTAAATTTCCACAAAATTTCCCGCAAACAAGAAGTAGCGGTGGCATTGTGAGAAGGAGCAGCTGGAGGCGACTGAGGCCTGAATGCACGTGCAACGACAAGCGGAGATCAAACGAGAATATTACGTCAAGTGACGAGGATACCGACAACGCAAGCGCGTTTGTGGGGTCTTCTGATTCTACGAAGTTTCTCAGGAACGTATGTACCGCTCCGTGAGTCTCAGAGGGTGTTTACGGCGCAGCCTCAATGCGGGCAAATTATATCGTTTTGTTGGCAACCGTTCCATCACGGGGGAACGGAAGTGTGTCTCCTTGCATCTGCGTGATCTTTGGAGCTACTAATTGTCCTCTTGCAACCAATACAACCTTCTGAGCTCGGTACACATATTTCTACTATCGCGAAGGGTGTTTACGTATGGTCAACTAGATGTTTAACAATTGTATATAGTGTGGGTAGAAACACATCGGAGTATGCGTTCTCATACAGTGGTGCCTAGTAGCACTAGCAACACAAAGGTGCATCCGCCCCTTCACCAGCTCCAGAGCTTTGCTCCTCTACTTGCAGAATTCCTTCATTCAACTGCGGCGGTAAGCTAAGATACTCCGAGGCTTGCTGCATCTCACGCCAGTCTTCGACTGATATCGAGGCATCTCGTTACACAAGCATAGTTTATTTTTCCTTTCAATGCATGCACTGAAGCGGGTGGGCAAACAATTACTTTTGTATGGTACAAATACTCACCTCGCACAAACCCAGCCTTCTGTGTCTGCGGGTCCCCCAAAGTTCTATCACCAATCAAAATATTGCGGTGAGATGATCCCAATAGCTTTATTATTACTCTCACTGGATAAAAGGCGGTGTTTCTATTGCTGGGTTTCACTGAGGTTACTGCATCGGAGCGAAG
>NW_013575462.1:2519-2844 GCF_000499745.2 Eimeria mitis | reverse complement strand
GTACAAGAGTATGGTGGTGACGGTATGTATCTCTTGGTTGTATTGCTAATATATTAAAAAGCTTGAATATGTTTTAAAAAGATATATATTCATATATACCGCGAGAAAGTTTCTTATTCTTCTTAAGTTTCCCTCAAATACCCAACACCGTCGATCCAACCGATGGTCATACATGTTGGTTCTGTATTGCATTGCTTACGGGGGAAACAGAAGATATAAAGTGTATAATCTAGAACTTTCCGTAAATAATTTTAAACATATATAAATTTTCAATGCATAAAATATAATAATATAAATTTTTATTCATGAAAACACAACGAATCCG
>NW_013575462.1:1256-2419 GCF_000499745.2 Eimeria mitis | reverse complement strand
ACACCGTCGATCCAACCGATGGTCATACATGTTGGTTCTGTATTGCATTGCTTACGGGGGAAACAGAAGAGATAAAGTGTATAATCTAGAACTTTCCATAAATAATTTTAAACATATATAAATTTTCAATGCATAAAATACAATAATATAAATTTTTATTCATAAAAACACAACGAATCCACCTGCTTCCTGCGGGGCCCTGAGCGGCTCACACTCGCTAGCCAGGGGCGGTCGTAGATGCATGTACGTATATTTTCTGTACAATTAAGCTATTTATTTGTTTATATAACATTAAAACTTTATCTTTAATATATTTATTCAAGTCAACGGGCCTGCTGAAGCCGCAAAGACCGCCGCTACCCGGACGGCTCATTGGGCTTCGTACGTCCTCTTGCAGAGTAAGAAAACAACCACCAGGGGGCTTTATTGAATAATTTAGGTGTATTCAGTGTATATGTATGAGTCTTTATACTCTTCCTCACCCCTTATACTCTTCTTAGCCGCTCAATACCCAACACCAGCTGCTGTGATTCCGCCCCGTTCTATATTCGTATTCACAGCAAGAGTTCTCCCCCTATTGAGCTACACACCGATGCAAAACGATGAAGGGTTGTGGGTATAGATAGATATTTCAGTTGCAGGATATTTAAATTTTTTTATTGAGTTTCATATGATTGCAGTGATATCTGAAATATATTAGGCTAAAGAGCTGAAGTGTGTTTGTTTTTTTTCTTTTTTTTTTGTTTTTTTTTTTTTTTTTAGGATCCCTGAAACCCGTTGGTTGTTTGAGCAGGATCCTGAGGACTTGAATTCACCCTTTTCGGGTGTACGTACACCGCAGCAATGGAAGCCCCAGAAGTAACAGTTCAAGCTCCCCCTGCAGAGGATGCTGCCCCCCACAAAGAGAATGCTGGCGAGACAAAAAACACCAAACCCAACGGCAGCAGCAGCAGCAGCAGCAGCGGCGGCTCGAGCTCACCGAAATCTCCGTAGGTGTAAATAGTGGCAGCTGTTCAGGTGTATGTACAGCTGAATTCTCCCAGTTTACATTGTGAATATTTTTTCTACTTTTGCTCGCTATCATCAACAGTAGAATCATCAAGAAGTGTTTAAACATAAATTCACCGAGTTTATTAGTACTTTGATTCAGTAGCGTTTTATTA
>NW_013575462.1:812-1156 GCF_000499745.2 Eimeria mitis | reverse complement strand
ACAGCTGAATTCTCCCAGTTTACATTGTGAATATTTTTTCTACTTTTGCTCGCTATCATCAACAGTAGAAGCATCAAGAAGTGTTTAAACATAAATTCACCGAGTTTATTAGTACTTTGATTCAGTAGCGTTTCATTAATTAGTTTATTTATTTATTTATTTATTTATTTATTTATTTATTTATTTATTTGTTTATTTATGTATTTATTTATTTATTTATTAGAAATGCAGTTCTCTTTGGCATAGATGACCTGACGATACATGCACATTTCAATATATCTGTTGAGGAGAAGGATATTTATTTATTTATTTTTTTTTATTTATTAGTATAATTTATTTATGTC
>NW_013575462.1:497-712 GCF_000499745.2 Eimeria mitis | reverse complement strand
TTATTTATTTATTTATTTATTTATTTATTTATGTATTTATTTATTTATTTATTTATTTATTTATTTATGTATTTATTTATTTATTTATTTATTAGAAATGCAGTTTTCTTTGGCATAGATGACCCTACCATACATGCGCATTTCAATATATCTGCTGAGGAGAAGGATATTTATTTATTATTTTTTTTTATTTATTAGTATAATTTATTTATGTT
>NW_013575462.1:0-368 GCF_000499745.2 Eimeria mitis | reverse complement strand
ATATATATATATATATATATATATATATATATATATATATATATATATATATATATATGTGTGTGTGTATTCTGTTTTTCTGCTGCAGGACCCCTATTTCATCTCTCGCTGCTTTAGCAGCTGACGCGTGAGTGATCAGTGTATTTCTTTTTATTTGTTTCGTAAACATAAAATACATAAAATATATAAAATATATAAAATATTTTATATATATTTCAACTGTTTTGCTTTGTTTTCTTAGGGGGAGAAAGCTACAAGCACAGCCCCCCCCAGTGTTTGAGGGTAGCGGGAAGGTGGGGGCCCCCGGCAGTGCAGCAAGCAGCCCGAAGCCTGGCTCTTCTTCTTTGCATGGCGCTGCGTAAGCAATA
>NW_013575461.1:1902-2305 GCF_000499745.2 Eimeria mitis | reverse complement strand
GGGTGAAGGCCATGAGAACTATCATATTAAATGGCTTTCCTGCAAGAAAAAACATTGCAGAAACTTCGCACGCACTTTTGCTTTCATATCACGAAACTTGAATTTCTGTTTCGTTGCACTCAACTGTTTTTTTTAACGCACGCAATTCGCAGCATCTACAGGCTCTGTCACCAAGCACACACATCGAGAATAAATTTCAAAACTCCCTCTTTCCTTTCCCACTTATTCTCTCTAACTTACCTTGACAGAACCGAGACCACAGCAGCAGAGCAGCGGGGATAAGTGCAGACGGTAACTCTTGAAACATCCACGCCGCCCAGCTCGGCACCAGAGGCCCCCAAGAGGGTTTCGCACGACTCTTGAATTTTCCCCATGGTAATCTGAAAAAATAAGCAGAGGTCAC
>NW_013575461.1:0-1823 GCF_000499745.2 Eimeria mitis | reverse complement strand
TTTTTTTTTTTTTTTTTTTTTTTTTTTTTTTTTTTTTTTTTTTTTTTTTTTTCCTGGAGAGTGTCTCACGGGTTTTCTGCGGAGAACCGATTGGCTAAGATTCCCAAAACAATCTGACCGACAGCAACCCCCAGAACAAGTGAATGCCAAGCATTGGCATTCTCCTCAAGGGGGAGCGTTAGGGGCCCCCAGGAGGGCAGCCTCCTCATAGTAGACTTTCCTGAATCCTGACGAAGGAAAGAATATATAAAACAAAGATGCTAGACAGCTCCTCGATGAGGCAAAACCTAATCGCCGTCAAACGACGGTATAGCTGTAGAGGCGGTGTCGGAGGTGAGGTATGGGCCTCCACTTTAAACCACGCCCAGTGGTCTTGAATGAAGGCAACTGAAGAGAAACACTAAACAGAGAAATACTGAATATCATGAACAACTTATTTTCTTACACAGATGAATACAAGCTGCGCTGCGCAGGATGACCGCCCAAGTTAAAGAAAGCCCTCTCTTGCACACTGCCGAGAAGATCTGCTCTTGTAACCACTGGTCGTTGTTCAGTGAAAATCACAGAGTTTTTGTTTCTGAATTCTTTTTTAATATATTTGTATGAGTTGAGACTGCCAAATAGGCCGATATACTCACAGCAATGGCGGCGTCTGCTGCTTCGTCTTCTCCTCGCTCAACGACCGCTGGCCCCGTTCCAGTATGAGATCAGAACAGCATGCAGAGCGAAACAAAAACCTCTTAGAGAATTTTATTTCAGTTTCAAACAATAAAAAATAATTTTAAAATACAGATAACTCGAATTATGCTGAGTTTAAGCGGCCGTTTCCCTCTATTTCAAGGTTCAGTGTGCAGTGACCCTCTTGCGCACTACCTCAAGGCCACCGTCGGCACTCCCTCACCCCATATATTTTTTTCTTGCATTGAATATAAACAGAGTAAAGAAGCAATATGTTTATTGTTGAGTTATTCTACACAATAAACATGTGCCTTGCCTACAGAGGTGACCCTGGCGGCCTCTGGGCGCTAACAGCAAATGAATACTGGCTGAGGAGATACCGTAATACTGAGTATTTTGTCGCACTCAACTATCACCTACACCTTATATATATAAGATAATATATCACGATGTTATATGTATATTCAACTATCGTCTATATCTATATATGTATATAGATGATAGTTGAATATGCATATAACATCGTGCGATATTATCTAATTGTGTTTGTAGATAACTGTGCATGTATTCACCGAATATACATACAGCTTCGTGCTATATTATATTATTATTTTGTTTGTAGACAGTGTGTGTATATTAGTAGAATATACACGTAACATCGTGTTATATTAATATACGCACATCATCTACGACCCGTTACTAAATATATACAGCTGAAATCCTACCCTTTGCAAGGTGTATGTATTTCAAGCCGAATGTAGCAGCAATACCTCTCTCTAACATCTGTAGTTGATCGATATTCAAAAGTAAAAACAGCTGTAGACTGCCACAGCAGTTGTTCTTGCAGGAGCCCGTATCTGTAGCCATTAGGTACCAAGCTAGAGAAAATAACAGCTAACAACTGCTGCTGAGTAGCTTGTAGGGCAAGCAATAATAATAATAATAATTATTATTATTATTATTATTATTATTAAATAATAAAAATTATTATTATTATTATACACTCACACGGAGCAGCTCACGGTGCGCAATAGCTTTCCCCTAGAAGCTGACGGCATTCTGGGGTACAATTCGCTGAAACTTTATATATATATTATATATATATATATTATATATACATATATATATATATATATATATATATA
>NW_013575460.1:2378-2757 GCF_000499745.2 Eimeria mitis | reverse complement strand
CTCAGCAGTTTTTTTTTTTTTTTTTCTTTTTTTCTTTTGTTTATATATCCAAATAATTAAAGAATTTATCTTTACTTCTTTAATTTATATTAATTATAAAAACCCTTCTCCTCCTGCGTTCATCGGTAGGGCTGCATGTACACCCCAGCGAGCTGAGCTGCCCATACACCCCAACACCAACACCCATCAACCCCCTCCATCTGTCTCTGTTTAAAGGAGACAAAAGGAGACAAAAGAGAGACAGCAGCAGCGCGGGTCTCCTGTGTGTGGCCTGGCCTTAAGGGGCAGAATCCTCTCTCCTTAGGGGGCTTTCCCTTGGCTAGCTAGCTAGCTAGCTAGCTAGCTAGCTAACTGCAGCCGCACAGCTAGCTAGCTAGCT
>NW_013575460.1:1723-2278 GCF_000499745.2 Eimeria mitis | reverse complement strand
CTCTGTTTAAAGGAGACAAAAGGAGACAAAAGAGAGACAGCAGCAGCGCGGGTCTCCTGTGTGTGGCCTGAGCTTCAGGGGCAGAATCCTCTCTCCTTAGGGGGCTTTTCCTTGGCTAGCTAGCTAGCTAGCTAGCTAGCTAGCTAACTGCAGCCGCACAGCTAGCCAGCTAGCTAGCTAGCTGTGGAGACCTTGCAGCAGCTAGCTGCTCTTCTCTACTACCAGCCGAAGGCCCCTGCGGGGCCCCAGTCGATCACACAATGGGAGACGTAAGCACCCGCATATCTGTCTCCTTTTTGTCTCCTTTTTGTCTCCTTTTTGTCTCCTTTTTCTCTCTTTTCTGTCCCCTTTCTGTCTCCTTTCTCCCCCCCTTTTGTCTCCTTTTTGTCTCCTTGCTGTCTCCTTTCTTTCTGTCTCCTATCTGTCTCCTTTTTGTCTCCTTTTTGTCTCCTTTCTGTCTCCTTTCTGTCTCCTGTATGTAAATACCCCATCGCCTACCTTGATTATAAAGTATAATTTTCTTCTCTAAACCCTAAACCCCAAACCCTAAACCCC
>NW_013575460.1:1028-1623 GCF_000499745.2 Eimeria mitis | reverse complement strand
CCCAGTCGATCACACAATGGGAGACGTAAGCACCCGCATATCTGTCTCCTTTTTGTCTCCTTTTTGTCTCATTTTTGTCTCCTTTTTGTCTCCTTTCTGTCTCTTTTTTGTCTCCCTTTTGTCTCCTTTCTTTCTGTTTTCTATCTGTTTCCTTTCTGTCTCCTTTTTGTCTCCTTTTTGTCTCCTTTCTGTCTCCTGTATGTAAATACCCCATCCCCTGCCTTAATTGAAGAGTATAATTTCCCTCTCTAAACCCTAAACCCCAAACCCTAAACCCTAAACCCTAAACCCTAAACCCTAGCTGGGGTGTATGTACACCTGGTTGCAGGAGGCGGCAAATATATTTAAGGTTTTTGATAAAGACTTCGATGGGCGGCTGCATGCACTGGAGATGCATCAGGCGCTTGGGGCTGCGGGCCTCTGTCCCTCGTGAGGGTTTAGGGTTTAGGGTTTAGGGTTTAGGGTTTAGGGTTTAGGGTTTGGGGTTTGCGGGGGGGTAGGGGAGAAATAGATGAGGAGATATAGAGAGAGAGAAAACACACAAATTAATATATAGATATATAACACAGACAGAGACAAAAAAATACAGAGACAG
>NW_013575460.1:783-928 GCF_000499745.2 Eimeria mitis | reverse complement strand
CGTGAGGGTTTAGGGTTTAGGGTTTAGGGTTTAGGGTTTAGGGTTTAGGGTTTGGGGTTTGCGGGGGGGTGGGGGAGAAATAGATGAGGAGATATAGAGAGAGAGAAACCACAGAGAGATAACACAGACAGAGACAAAAAAATAC
>NW_013575460.1:0-422 GCF_000499745.2 Eimeria mitis | reverse complement strand
ATAAATAAATAAATAAATAAATAAATAAATAAATAAATAAATAAATAAATAAATTAAATAAATAAATAAAAACAAACATCTCTTCTGTATTGTTTCATATTCTATATATACAATATCTTTTTTTTTCTTTTTTTGTCTAAATTCCCTTTTCTTTTTCTGCTTCTGCTGCTGCTGCTGCTGCTGCTGCTGCTGCTGCTGCTGCTGCTGCTGCTGCTGCTGCAGCATAGAAGACGTGCAGCTAGCGATGAAGGAGACAGGAGAGGGTGGGGGGGATATACAGTTTTATAAAACCCTAATAAACAAATTCCAAAACACTCGGTATACAGCAGAAACCCTCAAACCTCTCTTTAAGGTGAGAGATATATACACTGTTGTTTGGGGCTGCATGCATGCATGCATGCATGCATATATATATATATATA
>NW_013575459.1:750-2307 GCF_000499745.2 Eimeria mitis | reverse complement strand
ATGCAGCGATATTGTGCATTGGTGTGGTTTCTATGGAAACAAAGATTGTGCGCATTTTCCAAGCCCCAACGAAGCGGTGGGCGCATGCAAGGAGCGCTTACGCTGAGCTTTCAGGCGTTCTGGGTGCTCTAGCAAACGTACGCGGTAGGGGGGACGTGCTTGTTGCGCCTTTGAGGGACATACCAGTGACGGTCGGTTCCGAGCTGGCAGCGCGTGTGAAATAGGGCCGGTCGATAAGAGCAGCGGCTGTGTTTGTTGTGTTTACGGGTATAATCTTTGGGGACCCCACTGCACCGCCGAAGTTGTGGGAGTTTGCGGTTTGCCATACATTTGCACCGAACGATAAACAGCATTTGGTGATTGCAGCGAAGGGTGACGTCCATATGCTGCGTAGGCGTTCCGGGTAGGCTGTGAGGTCGAGTATGCTGCAGGAAGTTCGTTGATCTTGAGGACAAGCTAATCTGTATTTTATATTGCAGTGTTTTTGCTTCGTTCGCTATGCCGTATCTTACGTCTTTTACCTGTATCTGGCCCACGTGCGTGCTGCACCATGATTGCTGGTGCATGCGTGGGGGGTTCGACCTGAAGACAGTGCCATTCTCTTTAAAAGTGCGTATAGCTGAGGCAGCTGAGCAGGCGACCATGTTTTTAAGCGCGTTGAGTGTGGCTCAGCAGCTGGACTACTGAGTTACGCATGCAGCGGTTTTCCAGGGCGTGCAGAATGGGGGTGAGGAGAGACCCAACGCGCGAGCAAATGCGTTTGTTAGTTTATGGGCTGCGCGGACGTTGCCATCTTGTTCACTTGGATGAGCCCGTTTGTGTGCCCCAATGATCATTCGGCCGTTTTTGCTAGGTGACAGGCAGAACGACCAGCCAGACCGCTTTGGGCATGTGTGGTAACCTGCCGGCTTGCGCGTCTTCAGTAAATCTGGCTACTACGCATGCCTACTGTGAGTAGGCATGCGTATCTAGCGGATTGCAGTTCCGTGCGCATATGCAGCGGAGAACTGTTATACCTGTCTTTGGAGACAGACCGTATGCCACGTCAGGATATGATCCGGATATATCCTGATTCAACATTGGGCGATGCCTATTGCACGGTACAAATATGTTACTGTTCAGCGTACTATAGGAGCGCGTATTTTCTTGTCAGTGGCGATCAATTGTATTCTCACATATGGGCTTCCTCGGAATCGTCCCACCAGTGTCCTCAAAGCTTTGATTTTCATCGATTCTTGCTAAATTGTTGTCAAAATGTCAGCTTGCGTATGTTGACTGACTGGGCGAAAAATAAGCAATTATCCCCGCACGCGAATACATTTCCAACAACGGATGGGATGTCTGAGGCTACGAGGAATAGAGGTCTACCAATTGGACTGCTCACGCTATTTTGCCTGGACTTCGGGGGATAACGGGAGTCACTGGGTAAGCCCATTCTTTATGTGACTTTATGCTCGCTGCCTGAATGTTTCACGTCGTAGGTTTGCGTAGCGTAGTCGTCTGGCTACGGAAATCGGTAACCGTCAGACGATTGCCGAGAGTCTCTCCCATGCACGA
>NW_013575459.1:0-646 GCF_000499745.2 Eimeria mitis | reverse complement strand
TGTATGGAGCCCACACAGGGGATTGTTCAATGCAAGGTGCGGCGCACTGTGGCCGTTGACTATCTGAACGGCAGCTGATACTCGACATAGAAGCTGGGAAGCTCACAAAACTACAACTTAATGCACGAATGACTATTATATGCTATGTGCGTAGACGCAGAGCTGAGCTCCGTTCCTCGTCTACCATTGTGTATGTGTGCAACGTGGTATGTTGACCTTACGCCGTGAGCGCATTGAACATTGCATCGATCGTTAAAGTGCTTGTATAAACAGTTCGAATATGCTCACGCTCATTTTGCGTCGCTTTGACAGTTTTTATCGTGCAGCGGTCCTTGCCTTCCTTTTCGCGGATAGGGAGCGCATTGCCCGTGAAGCGTCTTTTCATGTGTTCACACGCGAGCGCTGGCAAAGACCCAGGAGGATGGCAAAGCACGCTTTATGGGAAGACTTTAGAGCTACGCTACGCGTCTATGGTGCAAACGGAAAGGGGCCAGCTTATATGGGGTGCTCTGTAAAGAGGCGGTTGTCGACCTACGCTCCGGTTGCTTGCTAGCTAGAGTCCCATTTTGACAAGAAGAAAGTTGAATTTTATAGATGCAGGCCAGCTGCTTGGATTGGATTTTTCGAATTTTTCTCCAGAAAAAGT
>NW_013575458.1:2305-2487 GCF_000499745.2 Eimeria mitis | reverse complement strand
ATATATATATATATATATATATATATATATATATATATATATATATACATATATAAATATATATAAATATATATATATTTTTTCTCTGTTTGTATAGAGCTGCATCAGCGTTGCATGCAGCCCCGACATGGCTTTGGCTGTAGCGGGGTGTATCGACGGCTCAGTGCATCTTCTTTCTCTTG
>NW_013575458.1:1096-1729 GCF_000499745.2 Eimeria mitis | reverse complement strand
GTGAAGCTTTTCGATATAAACGCAAACAAAAACAAACCCTCAGCAGCACCCATAGGTCAGCAGCAGCAGCAGGGATAGCAGCGTTAAAAAGGCAGCATTAAGAGCAACAGCAAGAACGGCAGCAGTTGTTTTTGTTTTTGTTTTTTTTTGTTTTTGTTTTTGTTTTTTTTGTTTTATCTTTATGTTTTCTTTTTGTTATTTATATCTTTTTATATTTTCTTTTTTTTTATTTTTTTATTTTTTTATTTTTTTATTTTTTTTTCTCTCTTTCTGCCTTTCTTTCTCTCTCTCTGTCTCTGTCTGTCTATCTCTCTGTCTATCAACTGATTAATTAAGAAACAAATTAATTAATATATTTATATTATATTTTTATATATCTATACACATCTACATATTTCTGTTTATTTATTTATTTATTTATTTATTTATTTATTTATTTATTTATTTATTTATTTATTTGTTTATGTCTCTTTTATATTAACACTTGTTTAAGTGTTCATATAAACAAATAAATAAATAAATATATTTATACACCCACACCCCTCTATTTATTTATATTTATTTATTTATTTATTTATATATATTTATTTATTTATATTTATTTATTTATTTATATTTGTTTATATATTTATA
>NW_013575458.1:344-996 GCF_000499745.2 Eimeria mitis | reverse complement strand
CCTTCCCCACAACATGTTTGAGTGTACACCCAAATAAATATATTTATACACCTAAATAAATACAAACAAACAAATAAATAAATAAATAAATAAATAAATAAATATAAATATAAATAAATAAATAAATAAATAAATATAAATATTTTTGTGTGTATACATACAGCAACGCTCCCCGACGCCTTCCCCACAACATGTTTGAGTGTACACCCAAATAAATATATTTATACACCTAAATAAATACAAACAAAAAAACAAACAAACAAATAAATAAATAAATAAATAAATAAATAAATAAATAAATAAATATAAATATTTATTTTTCTTTATGTGTATACAGCAACGCTCCCCGACGCCTTCCCCACAACATGTTTGAGTGTACACCCAAATAAATATATACACCTAAACCAATCTATTTATTTATATTTATTAATTTATATTTATTTACATTTATTTATTTATTTATTTATTTATATTTATTTATTTTTCTTTGTATACAGCAACGCTCCCCGACGCCTTCCCCACAACATGTTTGAGTGTACACCCGAGCGGCGAGTTTTTGTATGTGGGCTGTACGCAGCCTTTGGTTCGTTTGTATGATATTAAAACCCTAAAAGCATATATATCTTTTAGGGGCCCCCGGGGGGCCCCCAGC
>NW_013575458.1:0-288 GCF_000499745.2 Eimeria mitis | reverse complement strand
GGGGGGGCGGGGGGGGCCCCCAGCATCAGAGGGGCCCCCTCACAGATATTAAACCCAGCGCAGATGGAAATGTTCTCGCTGTTGCTAGCGAGGATGGTAGTATACATGTATGTTTATATATATATTTATTTTATTTTTATTTTGTTTTGTTTTGTTTTGTTTTGTTTTGTTTTATTTTGTTTTGTTTTATTTTATTTTGTTGTTTTTTTTTATTATATAATGATAGTAAAGTTTATAAATCTTTTTTTTTTTTCTTAGGGAGATTAATCCAGATGAGGAGCTGCTGCT
>NW_013575457.1:1178-2309 GCF_000499745.2 Eimeria mitis | reverse complement strand
AATAGCCTGCTGAGAGAGCATAACCCTTACTGCAGTGTCACTGGCATCGGTCGTAATGAAAAAGGGTTTACCAAAATCAGGGAGCGCGAGTACTGGGGATGATGTCAGGTTCCCGATGAGGCGTCGGGCGGCTTCATCCTCGTTCTCCATCCAAATAAACTGCTTCTCCTTCTTGAGAAGATCAGTTAGAGGGGCAGCAATGCGAGCGAATCCAGGAATGAAGTTGCGATAGTATGAGGCGAGCCCGAGGAACTTCTGAACGTCCGTCCGCGTGTAAAGCGGTAGCGGCCACAGCTGAATCGCTTCGATCTTAGCCGGATCTGGTTCAACCCCTGCTGCAGAGACACGAAATCCTAAAAGACTGATTGTTTGCATGAAAAATGAACACTTCTGCGCTTTCACGAACCACTGCTTCTCACGTGGTAGTTGCAGCGGCCGCCGGAGGTGCTGCAGGTGTTCCTGCACATTTCGGCTGAACACAAGCACATCATCCATGTATATCACCACCCATCCCTCAGCGATTGGCCGCAGGAAGTCGTGAATGAGGCGAATGTGTACTCGCTGAATTACGGTTGTGTTTGGTACTCTAGGCAGCTGCGCAGCCGCAGTGACCGGTGTTATGTTGCCGCTGGAATGAGATGTTCTCAACAGATGTTCTGCTGCTGTTGTATTGAGATGTCTTGCAACGACGAAGACTCCTCACCTATTCCCCCAAAACTGCGGTCTTTACCAGAGCATCACGACGGAGTGCGTGCGTATCTTCATTAGTCTCTTCAGTGCCTCCGCATAGTGAGGGAGCCTTGTCGCTCCCCTTTTCTTCGGACACAGTCTCCACACCTTGAACCATAGAGAATGCAAATGCCGTTGGGAGCGCTGAGAGGTGCACTCTCTCATCACTTCCAGGCGGAATGGCCTCTATGGCAACATCAGAGGAACGCATTTGCGCCTTCCACTGGGTCACTCACCGCATGCCTAGGATTATGTTGTGGTGAACAGGTCCAACGTGGAAGTCCCTAGTCATATGAATGTGCCCTGTTTTGGAGCTGATGGAGCATTTGACGCCCATAGTTTTGCCGATTCTAGTATCCTGCCTGCCATCTGCGAAGCGTAGCCTCAGAGATTGCGCCAATG
>NW_013575457.1:0-883 GCF_000499745.2 Eimeria mitis | reverse complement strand
CGCTTCTAGCCCCGTGTTTAGCTGGCTTGGTGTTCACAGCCCCAATATCCATTGGTTCCAAATCGGGATTCTTCCCAGGCCCGCTTTCTTCCTTTTCAGCTAAGGCTGTGGGTGTGGCGTTTTTCTTTTCCTTTCTGTGGAGGTATTCCATCATGTCAGCAAGCTCCACTTTTTCGCCCCTCATCTCCCTGTCCGTGGCCCAGCCAGTCACTGTTTGCCTCACTACGGGTTCCAGCCCCGCTATAAACCATTGGTAGTGNTGGCCCAGCCAGTCACTGTTTGCCTCACTACGGGTTCCAGCCCCGCTATAAACCATTGGTAGTGGAGCTCCGCGGCCACCATAGGACTTCGGTTCACCAAGGACTTGTATTTCTCAATGTAGCGCTCTACTGACCGTTTTCCCTGTTTAAGCTTTCTCAGTTCCGCCATAGCCTGCTTGCTTGGGGACGTCGGGATAAACCTGCAACGTAGAGCGTCCCGGAAGGCCTGAATGGACCTGATGTGCTCCGCGAACGTGGAGCCGTTGCTTAAGTGTAGCCACCATCGTCGTGCGTCCGTTTCTAACAAGGAAGGGGCCAGGAGAATTTGGAATTCTTCTGGGGCATTTTGAAGGCGGAGGTATAGGTCTAGGGAACTAAGGAACTCCTCTACAGCCTCTGCATCCCGCCTCCCATCATATCGAGTAGGACGGCACAACCGGAGGCACTCCTCTTGAATCGTTTTTGGCGGGAATGCATTTTCTCCAGAATTGAATGCCGAAATGGAGCTGTCTTCCGCTTGCTGGAGTTCCAGACCGTGCGCCGACCCCCACTCTGTGAGTGGCTCATAGTCGACCTCCATTTTGCCGGAGAGAACACTGAAATTGGAGAGGTTTCGTCTACAA
>NW_013575456.1:2239-2490 GCF_000499745.2 Eimeria mitis | reverse complement strand
TATATATATATATATATGTATATATATGTATATATAAATGTATATATAATAAAAGATGTTTTAGTTTGTCTCTGTGTGTGTCTCCTTTTGAGTTGTTATCACTGCAAGCGCATGCAGTGTATTTCTCTCTAAACAAAAAAAATAATTTATTTTTTTTTTCTCTATGTAGTTTATTTTATTTTATTTTATTTTATTTTTTTTTTATTTTTTTTATAAACAGTTTAGCGGAGATATAGATACACCCCAAGCGC
>NW_013575456.1:1922-2123 GCF_000499745.2 Eimeria mitis | reverse complement strand
CTCTTATTTTATATAAAAATTATATTAACTTTTTTTCTATACAGTGGAGCAGATAAAGTAACATAAAAAAAGAAAGAAATTATGCTTATGGATATATTATTTATTTATTTATTTATTTATTTATTTATTTATTTTTATTTTAAACAAAAACAAAAAAGATGTACAACTTGGGTTCTTTACGGTGTGAGCCGCACAAAAAAG
>NW_013575456.1:1629-1822 GCF_000499745.2 Eimeria mitis | reverse complement strand
CTCTTATTTTATATAAAAATTATATTAACTTTTTTTCTATACAGTGGAGCAGATAAAGTAACATAAAAAAGAAAGAAATTATGCTTATTGATATATTATTTATTTATTTATTTATTTATTTATTTATTTATTTATTTATTTTTATTTTAAAAAAAACAAAAAAGAAATACAATTTGGGTTCTTTATGCTGTGA
>NW_013575456.1:665-1585 GCF_000499745.2 Eimeria mitis | reverse complement strand
TACTGTGTGTAGAGAGAATATAAGGTGAGGGTTTTCTCTTTATTTTTATTTTATTTTTAGTTTTATAAAAGATAAAAAAAGAGACAAAAAGAGACAAAAAGAGACAAAAAGAGACAAAAAGAGACAAAAAGAAAAAAAAAAGAAAAAAGGAGACAGTACTGGTGCTAGGCGCTAAGTTGAGAAAAACAAAGAAAAAGGAGACATAAACAAAAACAAACAAAAAATATTTAATTATATATTTTTATATTTATATATTTATTTATTTATATATATTTATATATTTATATATTTATATATTTTTATATTTTTATATATATAGAGCTCTTTGTATCGAGAGCGATAGAAATACTACAAAAAAGAATAAATACATTGTTTTTTATTTTTTTAATTTTATTTTATTTATTTTTATTTTATTTATATTTGTTTTTATTTATATTTATTTTGTTTTAGGTATCTAAATACAATAAACAGAAAAAAAACAAACAACACAGAAACTGCTGCTGCACGGGGTGTACGTACACCCCGTCCGCCTGCTCCTATCTCCCTAAAAAACATTTTAATTAAAACAAATAAAAATAATATAAAAATATATATATATTATTTAAAAAATAAAATAAAAAAGCAGCAGCAGCAGCAGCAGCAGCAGCAACAGCAGCAGCAGCAGCAGCAGCAGCAGCAGCCCCATCGAGACCATCGCCCCACACCATGGGGGGCCCCTGCTGTATATCTTTTTTGTTTTGTTTTGTTTTTATTTTTTAAGATAAATAATTAAAATAAATAATAAATAAATAAATATAATTATATTTTTGTTGCTGCTGCTCTCTTTCTCACTGCAACCATGGCTACAGAAGAAGCTCTATCTCCCGCCGAAGGCGGAGCAGCAGCAGCAGCAGCAGCAGCAGCAGCAACAGCAACAGCAG
>NW_013575455.1:2098-2311 GCF_000499745.2 Eimeria mitis | reverse complement strand
GCTCACGCCGACTCGTCCCTTGTTGACAACCCAACGGCTGTCAACAATGTTTAGGACGTGCAAGAAACATGCTACGCATGCTGACCGACCGCTCGCCTCCCCTCGCCCTTGCATTTTGCAGTGGGGTGCTATGGGCGCTGTCTCCTACCGCATTTCTCGCTGCGCCTATGCTGAGTCCCGAGTTTAGTGAGGCCGCCTGTGATGGCCCGCGCC
>NW_013575455.1:717-1884 GCF_000499745.2 Eimeria mitis | reverse complement strand
TCTCGTACTGGCTGGGCAAAGCACAGCGGCATCGCAGCGCCAGGAGAGGGATATCCACAGCGGGGCAAATACAACGTTAACGAGCCCATACCCGCACCACGCAAATGAATTTCCTTCTAATCTCGTACTGGCTGGGCAAAGCACAGCGGCATCGCAGCGCCAGGAGAGGGATATCCACAACGGGGCAAATACATGAACGAACGCAAACTCCTTAATCCCACAACAACTACACATGCGTATCCCTCATCCTTTTGCCGAATTGTGCGTACGCGCCTGGCGGCAGCTGGGGCTGAGCTCGAGCACCGCAACTGAACCAACCACAAGCGTCATGCTAACTGCGAAACGCTGCAGCTGGATGTACGGGGCGTTCATGCCGAATCGCTCCTTGGTGAGAACCCAACGGCTGTCAACAATGTTCAAGACGTGCAAGAAACATCATACGCATGCTGACCGACCGCTAGCCTCCCGTTGCCTTTGTATCTTGCAATGGGGTGCTATGAGCACTGTCTCCTACAGCATTTCTCGCTGCGCCTATGCTGCGTCCCCAAAGCAGTGAGGTCGCCTGTGATGGCGCGTGCTGTCGCAAAAACGCCGCGCAGCGCTGCACCACCCCGCCCCAGAAGATAAAGAGCAAGAGCACGGCTAAACCAACAAGAGCTCACACGCCTGTTCACACTGCATCTCCAGAACGTTCCATGCATGCGCATGCACATCCATGCCTGCCATCAAACAACCTACAACGTAAAGGAATCCACACCCACGCCAAGCAAACGAATTGCCTTCTAATCTCGTACTTCCTGGGCAAAGCACAGCGGCATCACAGCGCCAGGAGAGGGCTATCCACAGCGGGGCAAATACTTGAACGAACGCAGACGCCCTAACCCCACAACAACCACACATGCGTATCCCTCATCCTTTTCCCAAATAGAGCACACGCGCCTGTCAGCAGGCGAACCCGAGCTCGGCCGCCGCACCCGAGCCAACCACAGGCAACATACTAACTGCGAAACGCCGCTCATGGATGCAGGAAGGGCTCATGCTGACTCTCTCCGTGTTGACAGCCCAACAGCTGTTCAGCACGTGCAGGTAACACCATGCGCATGCTGACCGACCGCTTGCCACCCGTTGCCCTTGCATCTTGCAGTGGGATGGTATGAGCGCTGTCTT
>NW_013575455.1:0-652 GCF_000499745.2 Eimeria mitis | reverse complement strand
CGGCTAAACCAACAAGAGCTCACACGCCTGTTCACACTGCATCTCCAGAACGTTCCATGCATGCGCATGCTCATCCATGCCTGCCATCAAACAACCTACAACGTAAAGGAATCCACACCCACGCCAAGCAAACGAATTGCCTTCTAATCTCGTACTGGCTGGGCAAAGCACAGCGGCATCGCCGCGCCGGGAGAGGCATCTCCACAGCGGGGCTAATACTTGAACGAACGCAGACGCCCTAACCCCACAACAACTACGCATGCATATCCCTCATCCCTTTGCCAAATAGTGCGTACGCACCTGGCGGCAGCTGGAACTGAGGTCGACCACGGCACCTGAAACAACCACAAGCGTCATGCTAACTGCGAAACGCTGCACCTGGATGCACGGGGAGTTCATGCCGAATCGCTCCTTGGTGAGAACCTAACGGCTCTCAACAATGTTTGGGACATGCAAGAAACATCATACGCATGCTGACCGACCGCTCGCCTCCCCTCGCCCTTGCATTTTGCAGTGGGGTGCTATGAGCACTGTCTCCTACCGCATTTCTCGCTGCGCCTATGCTGCTTCCCCCGTTCAGTAGGGTCGCCTGTGATGGCCCGCGCTGTCGCGAAAACGCCTTGCAGCGCTGCAACACCAAGCCTCAGTAGAT
>NW_013575454.1:1516-2491 GCF_000499745.2 Eimeria mitis | reverse complement strand
TATATATACATATATATATATATATATATATATATCTTTTTGTACTTTTTCTTTGTTGTTAGTATTCTTAATATAAATAAAGATATCGATATAGATACATCAACAGAAAGGTAATTTAATAAAGAAAAAGAAAAACAGAAACAAACAAATAAATATAAATAAAATATAAATAAATATAAATAAAAATAAAATAAACTAATCACTCTCCATTGCTTCTATAGCTTGTTTTGCTTTATCTATAGCATTTTGTATTTTTTCTTGTCCCCACAAATCAAAATAAACGTCTCCGTTTTTTTGTGTTATGCATGCTATCTCTATTTCTGTTTTTTCTTCTTTTCTTCCTTCCTCCTTTAATATAATTAATATTTTTGTTAGTTCTTCAGCTAACTCAAAAGGAGACAACATATCTAAATTTAATTTTTCTATTTCTGTTTTTGCTGATGGTCTATTTTGCCCTGCTGCTGTTCCTTTATAACGACAGCAGCAACCACTAGGGTCTATACAGTATATTTCTCCTGCATATAAACACAAATAAATATATTTATTTATTTTGTTTTCTTTATTTATTAATTTACTTTTATTTAAATTGTTATTTATTATATGCATGCAAAAAAAAGAATTGAATAAGAAGAAAAACAAAAAAAAAAAGAAATATAACGACAGCAGCAACCACTAGGGTCTATACAGTATATTTCTCCTGCATATAAACACAAATAAATATATTTATTTATCTAGTTTTATTTATTTTTTTATTTAGTTTTATTTATTTATTAATTTATTATATGCATGCACAAAAAAGAACTGATTAAGGAGAAAAACAAAAAAAAAATATATAACGACAGCAGCAACCGCTAGGGTCTATACAGTATATTTCTCTTGCGTATAAACACAAATAAATAAATAAATAAATATAAATTAAATTATATATAGAAGTAAATAAACAAATATAAATTTTTATTTATTATATATGTGCGA
>NW_013575454.1:1065-1416 GCF_000499745.2 Eimeria mitis | reverse complement strand
AAAAAAAAAAGAAATATAACGACAGCAGCAACCACTAGGGTCTATACAGTATATTTCTCCTGCGTATAAACACAAATAAATAAATAAATAAATATAAATTAAATTATATATAGAAGTAAATAAATAAATATAAATTGTTATTTATTATGTATGTGCAGAAAAAAGAATTGATTAAGAAGAAAAACAAAAAAAAAAAAATAAATATAACGACAGAAATATACACTATATTTTTCCTGCGTATAAACACAAATAAATATATTTATTTATTTAGTTTTATATATTTATTAATTTATTTTTATTTAAATTGTTATTTATTATATACACGCAAAAAAAATAATTAAGAAGAAAAAC
>NW_013575454.1:514-965 GCF_000499745.2 Eimeria mitis | reverse complement strand
TATTTTTATTTAAATTGTTATTTATTATATACACGCAAAAAAAATAATTAAGAAGAAAAACAAAAAAAAAAAATATATAACGACAGCAGCAACTGCTGGGGTTATAAACACAAAAATAAATAAATAAATAAATAAATAAATAAATATAAATAAATATATAAATATATAAATTTATGTTTATTATATTTTGTTTATATATTTATTTGGTTTTGGTTTTATTTTTTAAGGAGATATACAAAAAGAAAAAAATATAACGACAGCAACAACCACACAAACCAATACAAAAAAAACAAAAACAAAATAAAACAAAATAAAATAAAATAAATAGAAATAGAAATGCATGCACTAATACATATACAAATAAAAACATAAATATAAATATAAAAACAAACATAAATACAAATACGAATATACCTATACTATAACCCAAAAAAAAAATAAAAAAATAAAA
>NW_013575454.1:0-466 GCF_000499745.2 Eimeria mitis | reverse complement strand
CCCCCCCCAAAAAAAAAAAAAAAAAAAAAAAAAAAAAAAAAAAAAAAAAAAATTTATAAATACCTGTGAATTCTTTATATCCAGTAAGAGGGTTATGTTCTATGCCTCCAAGAATGCATGCAGCCCCAAAAGGCCTCAGATGCCAATAAAGTGTAAACGCATGCATAAAGAGAGATATTCTTTTTGCTAGAACTTCTATAGGGATAGATACCCCATAAACTTTTTTATATAAATTACATTCATATACACAACGATTAAACAATTGGCGACCATCAGGCTGCATCCCCGCTATCAATATACCTAAACACAAAAAAAAACAAAAAAAAACAAAAAAAAACAAAAAAAAATATGTATTTTTATGTATATAAACTTTTTTATATAAATTACATTCATATACACAACGATTAAACAACTGACGGCCGTCAGGCTGCAACCCAGCTATCAGTATACCTAAACATATACACAA
>NW_013575453.1:1272-1855 GCF_000499745.2 Eimeria mitis | reverse complement strand
TAAAACAAAAACTAACAGCTAGACCCCCCCTTTCTCCTATGCGGTTGCTGCTGCTGCGCTGCAGCAGCAGGCCCTTCGCTCTGGGCGCCACGGAGACTGTCTCTGCGTCTCCTTCTTCTCCCCCTCCCACCACCAGCAGCAGCAGCAGCAGCAGCTGCAGCAGCAGCAGCAGCAGCTGCAGCAGCAGCAGCAGCAGAGTGAGGCTGCGGTAAAGTATGATGATGATGGTGTCTCCGTCCCCTCCTTATATGTCTCCTTTCCCTAACAATTTGGTTCTCCGACTGTGCTCTCCTTGTCTCCTTTTTCTGCAGCAACAACTCCTGCTGCTGCTGCTGCTGCTGCTGCTGCTGCTGGTGTGTCTTCTGCTTGAGGTGTATAAGTGGGTTAGTACAAGGAAAATATATTAAAGCCTCTAAAAACAAACGAACTTCGTATACACTATCCAAATGCAGCAATGCTGCTGTCTCTCTTTTCCGCGGAGACACCACAACAGGCACCCCACAAACAAACTCGCGTACTACAATAAATGCATCTTCGTCTGTTAGGTCGTCCCCCACGTATATTATACCCAACTGAAATATAT
>NW_013575453.1:0-770 GCF_000499745.2 Eimeria mitis | reverse complement strand
ATATATATATATATATATATATATATATATATAAACTTACATCATCAGAGTAAGGGTCTAACCCGACAGCCTGCAGTATCCACAGCAGTGCGTTTCCCTTTCCCCACTGTTCTATATAAATAAATAATAAATAAAAATAAATAAACAAAACAAATATAAATAAATATAAATACAAATAAATAAACAAAACTATATATAAACTTACATCATCAGAGTATGGGTCTAGCCCCACGGCCTGCAGTATCCACAGAAGTGCATTCCCCTTTCCCCACTGTTCTATATAATAAAAAATAAAAATAAATAAAACATATATATATATATATATATATATAAATATAAATATAAATAAATAAATATAAAAAAACTTACATCGTCTGAGTATGGGTCAAGCCCGACAGCCTGCAGTATCCACAGAAGTGCGTTTCCCTTTCCCCACTGTTCCAAATAAATAAATAAAAATAAAAACAAATAAAAACAAATAAAACATATATATATATATATATATATATATATATAAATATAATATATTATACTTACATCGTCTGAGTATGGGTCTAGCCCCACAGCCTGCAGTATCCACAGAAGAGCGTTTCCCTTTCCCCACTGTTCAGCAATCCTAATATCGAAGAGCTCTAAACCAAAACACTTCTTTAGCATGGGGTAGTGCAGCAGTATACGGTCCACGGCTGACTCCAGCATAGAACGGTACTCAGGGCAGTGTCTGTATAAAGAAAAAGAAAAGAGATATATATATATATATATATATATAT
>NW_013575452.1:15586-16113 GCF_000499745.2 Eimeria mitis | reverse complement strand
TTCTGCTAGAGGTACAATAGGCAGACGGCTTGCTGCTGCAGCACCGGGACGAGCAGCAGCAGCAGCAGCAGCAGCAAACTGCAGCAGCAGCAGCAGCAGCAGCAGACTGCTGATTACCACCACTCGCTTTCGCACGCTTTCAGCGCAGCAGCAATGTAAAAGGCAGCAGCAGCAGCAGCAACAGCAGCAGCAGCAGCAGCAGCAACAGCAGCAGCAGCAACGGCTACGTCTACCGGGCTGCGGCGTTGCAGGAGTCGCACCTGCAGCAGCAGCAGCAACAGCAGCAGAAGCAGCAGCACCAGCAGGAGCATCAGCAGCAACTGCAGCAGCAACAGCAGCGCAATCAACAGCAGCAGCACCAACAGGAGTAGCAGATGCAGCAGCAGCAGCAGAAGCAACAGCAGCAGCAGCAGCAGCAGCAGCATCGCATGCTGCTGGTCTCGCTCTGCTGCAGCACTATAAGCAGTGCAGCATTGCGTACTTTGGGCGGCTACCTGCAGCAGCAACAGCAGCAACAGCAGCAACAG
>NW_013575452.1:13224-13846 GCF_000499745.2 Eimeria mitis | reverse complement strand
CAGATGCTCTCTCCTGTCTCCTCAGCTACTCACGCGAAGCAACAGCAGCACCGCTGCTGCTGCGGATCCCCCATACTAAACCACCACCAGCAGCAGCAGCAGCAGCAGCAACAGCAGCAGCAGCAGCAGCAGAAGGAGCAGCAGCAGCAGCAGCACAGGCAGAAGAAAGGAAACCAGAACAGCTAGAGGTAAGCAGCAAACGCAGGGTTTACACATTCTCTCAACGAGGGTTTAGGGTTTAGGGTTTAGGGTTTAGTGTTCTTGCCCTCTATGGTCTAGGGTTTAGGGTTAGGGTTTAGGGTTTAGGATTAGGGTTTAGGGTTTAGGGTTTGTGTGCAGTGTATGAATAAAAGAAATCGATTGGCTGCAAGGAAAAGAAGAAAGAGACACGGAGAAAGAGTCTCACTCAGATATAGATAAAGCAGCAGCAGCAGCAGCAGCAGCAGCAGCTGCTGCTGTTGCTGCTGTTGCTTCATATATGAGGGAGTCTCACTCAGATATAGATAAAGCAGCAGCAGCAGCAGCAGCAGCAGCAGCAGCAGCAGCTGCTGTTGCTGCTGTTGCTTCATATATGAGGGAGTCTCTCTCAGATATAGATAAAGCAGCAGCAGCAGCAGCAGCA
>NW_013575452.1:12495-12962 GCF_000499745.2 Eimeria mitis | reverse complement strand
GCTTCATATATGAGGGAGTCTCTCTCAGATATAGATAAAGCAGCAGCAGCAGCAGCAGCAGCTGCTGCTGCTGCTGCTGCTCCTGCTGCAGTAGCGGTTGTTGCTGCTGCTTTGCTCGTTTCATTTAGGTGCAGCAGCAGCAGCAGCAGCAGCAGCAGCAGCAGCAGCAGCAGCAAGTTTGCTGCTGAACTCACCCCATGGGGTTGCGTGTTACAGCAGCAGCAGAAACGAGGGTTGCTGCTGCTGCAGCAACGGTTGCAGCAGCAGCAGCAGTGGCTGCTGCTGCTGCAGCGAGAACAGCAACAGCAGCAGCAGATGCTTTTGCTGGGCAAACCAGGCCTTGCTGCAGCTGCTGCTGCAGCAGTAGCAGCAGCAGTTGCTGCTGCAGCTGCTGCTGCAGCAGTTGCTGCAGCAGCTGCAGCAGCAGTTGCTGCAGCAGCTGCAGCAGCAGCAGTTTCTGCTGCAGG
>NW_013575452.1:12187-12459 GCF_000499745.2 Eimeria mitis | reverse complement strand
CTGCAGCAGCAGCAGCAAAAGCAGCAGCAGCATCAATTGCTACCGAGGCTGCTTTGTTTTCTGAACCCTAGACACTAAACCCTCGCGTTTAAACCCTAAACCCTAAACCCTCGCTGCTAAACCCTAAACCCTAAACCCTCGCTACTAAACCCTAAACCCTCAAACCCTCAAACCCTCGCTTCTAAACCCTAAACTCTAGCTGCTAAACCCTAAACCCCCGCTGCTAAACCCTAAACCCTCGCTGCTAAACCCTAAACCCTAAACCCTCGCTA
>NW_013575452.1:11426-12087 GCF_000499745.2 Eimeria mitis | reverse complement strand
TGCAGCGAGAACAGCAACAGCAGCAGCAGATGCTTTTGCTGGGCAAACCAGGCCTTGCTGCAGCTGCTGCAGCAGCAGTAGCAGCAGCAGCTGGTGCTGCAGCTGCTGCAGCAGCAGCAGTTTCTGCTGCAGTTGCTGCAGTTGCTGCAGCTACAGAACGAGCAGCAGCTGCAGCAGCAGCAGCAAAAGCAGCAGCAGCATCAATTGCTACCGAGGCTGCTTTGTTTTCTGAACCCTAAACCCTAAACCCTCGCGTTTAAACCCTAAACACTAAACCCTCGCGTTTAAACCCTAAACCCTAAACCCTCGCTGCTAAACCCTAAACCCTAAACCCTCGCTACTAAACCCTAAACCCTCAAACCCTCGCTACTAAACCCTAAACCCTCGCTGCTAAACCCTAAACCCTCGCTGCTAAACCCTAAACCCTCGATAACAGAGCGGCATATACCCCACGCAGAGAAAACGATAAACCCTAAACCCTAGAAGCAGCAAACCCCAAACCCTCACAATCCTCCATTGGTCTTTGCTGGGATTAGGGTTTAGGGTTTGGTGGTTTCTTATATTAGGGCTTAGGGTTTAGGGTTTAGGGTTTAGGGTTTAGTTGGGTAGCCAGTTCAGGGTAGGGGAAGACACAGCAGCAGCAGCAGCAGCTGCAGCAGCA
>NW_013575452.1:11108-11326 GCF_000499745.2 Eimeria mitis | reverse complement strand
GGCATATACCCCACGCAGAGAAAACGATAAACCCTAAACCCTAGAAGCAGCAAACCCCAAACCCTCACAACCCTCCTTTGGTCTCTGCTGAGATTAGGGTTTAGGGTTTGATGGTTTCTTATATTAGGGTTTAGGGTTTAGGGTTTAGGGTTTAGTTGGGTAGCCAGTTCAGGGTAGAGGAAGACACAGCAGCAGCAGCAGCAGCTGCAGCAGCAGCT
>NW_013575452.1:10756-10919 GCF_000499745.2 Eimeria mitis | reverse complement strand
GGTTTAGGGTTTAGGGTTTAGTTGGGTAGCCAGTTCAGGGTAGAGGAAGACACAGCAGCAGCAGCAGCAGATCGCAGCAGCAGCAGCAGCAGCATTTGACATAATTTGACATTAAACACGGAATTGTTTAATGCATCAGCAGCAGCAAAAGCAACAACAACAG
>NW_013575452.1:6733-9194 GCF_000499745.2 Eimeria mitis | reverse complement strand
TCACAGGCAAATATGCGGGCCGCAGTTTGCTGCAGCAGATGGCTCGCCGCTGCTACAAATTGCTGCGGAAGACGCTGCAGCTAAACCAAGACAAATGTAAGCAACTTGCTGCTGCTGCTGCTGCTCCTGCTGCTGCTGCTCCTGCTGCTGCTGGTGCTGCTGCTGCTGCCGCTGGTGCTGCTGCTGCTGATGCTGCTGTTGCTGCTGCTGCTGCTGCTGGTGCTGCTGCTGGTGATTCTGGTGTTGCTGCTGTTGATTCTGGTGTTGCTGCTGCTGCTGTTGTTTCTGATTTTGTTGCTGCTGCTGCTTGTGCTGCTGATTCTGTTGCTGCTGCTGCTGATCCAGTTGGTGGTGGTGTTGCTGCTGATACTGTAGTTGCTGCTGCTGCTTCTTTTGCTGCTGTTGCTGCTGTTGCTGCTGCTGCTGCTGCTTCTATTGGTGCTGTGCCGGTGATAGTATAAGCGACGCTGGAAGCGGTGCTGCTGTTGCTGCTGCTGCTGCTGCAGTTGCTGCTGCAGTTGCTGCTGCTGCTGCTGCTGCTGCTGCTGTTGCTGCACCGTATCTGCTGCTTCTAAGGATTGGTACGTGTGTGTGTTTATGTTGCGTATGCTGCAGCAGCAGCCGCAGCAGCAGCAGCAGCAAGAACAGCAGCAGCAGCAGCAGCAGTAGCACTACCAGATCTAGACTATCGTTTGCTGCTGCCGCAGCAGCGGCTGCTGCTGCTGCTGTCGCATATACTAGCAATGATAGGCAGCAGCAAAATAGCAACAGAAGAAACAACAGAAGGAATGCAGAGGCTGAGGCTCGCGCTGCTGCTGCTGCTGAAGGTCGTCAGGTTTGAACCCCACCAGCAGCAGCAGCAGCAGCAGCAGCAGCAGCAGCAGCAGCAGCAGCAGCAGGGACAGCAGCAGCAGCAGCAGCAGCAGCAGGAGGGTAAATGCGACAAGAAAGAAACAGAAGAGGAGGACTCGTCAACAGCAGCAACAGCAGCAGCAGCAACAGCAGCAGCAACAGCAGCAACAGCAGCAGCAGCAGCAGCAGCAGCAGGAGGTTGTTCGAGTTGCATTGAGGCTCCTCTGCTGCTGCTGTATTCTCCTGTGTCTTTGCTGCTGCGTGCTTCTGGTTTGCTGCTGGAGATGGTCTGTCTATACACCCGATGGAGGGAAGCAGCAGCAGCAGCAGCAGCATATGCTAGTGTTCCGCCGCTGCTGCAAGAAGCAAAGCTGCTGCAGCAGCAGCAGCAGCAGCAGCAGCAGCAGCAGCAGCACCTCTGGGAAATGCTGCAGCAAGTGCATGCGTCTCAGCAGCTGCTGGCGAGCTGTATTGGAGCCCAAGTAACACTGCTGCAGGAGCACAGCAGCAGCAGCAGCAGCAGCAGCAGCAGCGAGAGCAGCACGGCAAAGGAGGGTGAGGCAGAGGCGGAGCAGCAGCAGCAGCAGCAGCAGCAGCAGCAGCATGCGTACCAGCGAGATGCAGCAGCAGCAGCAGCGTCTGCTGCAGCGTTGCTGCTGCTGCTGCAGCAGCGTCAGGTGTATAGGCAGCAGCAGAAAGCTCTATGGCAGCAGCAGCAATACTGGGATAAGGAATACAGAGAAGCAGCAGCAGCAGCAGCAGCAGCAGATGTGCTGCGTGTAGCTGCAGCAGAAGTCCCACCGCCCCCTCTCCTCTGTGGCCGCTGCAGCAGCAGCAGCAGCAGCAGCAGCAGCAATAGCAGCAGCAGCAGCAGCAACAGCAGCAACACTTGCACGTTGTCTATTGTCCCCGCTCGACTTCTAGGCAGCAGCAGCAACAGCAGCAACAGCAGCAGCAGCAGCAGCGCGGCATCAGCACCATCCTCCTCCTCATCATCACCATCAGCAGCAGCAGCAGCAACAGCAGCAGCAGCAGCAGCAGCAGCAGCAGCAGCATTGTTTTGTTTGTCTCCTGTTGCTGTTGACACGCGTGAGCTGCTGCGGAGCCTGGAAGGCCTCGCAGACTTCTGGGGGGAGCAGCAGCAGCTGCTGGCAGCAGAATACCATCTGCATGCAGCAGCAGCAATAGTACAAGAAGCAGCAGCAGATAAACAATATAAACAGCAGCTGCTGCTAGATAGACTGCAGCAGCAACAGCAGCAGCAGCAACTGCAGCAGCAGCAGAACACGCAACAAAACCAAGACACACAACCAGCAGCAGCACCAGCAGCAGCAGCAGCAGCAGCAGCAGCAGCAGCAGCAGCAGCAGATAGCTGCGACACAGATACATTATATTTTGGTTGTGTTCCTATTGTCTCCTTAGTGCAGCACGAGCAGCAGCAGATTGATGAATTTGCTGCTGCACTGCAGCAGCAACTTGCTGCTCTTTTTGCTGCTAGACTGAAGGCTTCGCGGCAGCTGCAGCAGCAAGGGCTGGAGTTTGCTGCTGAGTGGCTGCAGCAGCAGCAGCAGCTGCTGCAGCAGAACCAACAGCAGCAGCAGGATCAATC
>NW_013575452.1:5925-6633 GCF_000499745.2 Eimeria mitis | reverse complement strand
GGCTGCAGCAGCAGCAGCAGCTGCTGCAGCAGAACCAACAGCAGCAGCAGGATCAATCGCAGCAGCAGCAGCAGCAGCAGCAGCAACAGCAGCAGCAGCAACAGCAGCAGCTGCAACACACCAGCGATAGTCTAGAGAAACTCCTGTCAAAGGACGTGAGGGGCAGCACTGCTGCTGCTGCTGTTGCTGCTGTTGCTGCTGCTGTTGCAGTTGCTGTTGCTGCTGCTGCTGCTGTTGCTGCAGTTGCTGTTGCAGTTGCTGCAGTTGCTGCTGCTGCTTTTGCTGCTGGTGTTGCTGCTGCGGTTATTGTTGCTGCTGCTGCTATTGCTGCTGTCGCGCTACCCTTCTTCCTATTATTGTTGTTGCTGCTGCCTCTGCTGCTGTTGCTGCTGCTCCTGCTGCTGCTGCTGCTGCTGCTGCTGCTGCAGCAGCAAGATATGTTTGTGTTTCGTGTTTGCTGCAGACGGGCAGCAGGCTCTCTGTTTGTAGCTCCACTGTTGAGGATGCCTTCTTGCTGCTGCTGCTGCCGGAGCAGCAGATCAGGGCTACCATTCAGCAGCAGCAGCAGCAGCAGCAGGAGAAGCAGCAGCAGCAGCAGCAGCAGCAGGAGAAGCAGCAGCAAGGGGAAGAAGGGGGAGAAGCTGCGGGCGAGCAAACCAGAAGCAGCACAATCGACAGCATCAGCAGCAACAGCAGCAGCAGCAGTGA
>NW_013575452.1:1687-2316 GCF_000499745.2 Eimeria mitis | reverse complement strand
AGTTGCATGGGTTTGCTGCTCGAAGCGCTCACTACTTCACTGTCTTCATCCGTACATTTGAAATGGTCCGGCTAGGGTTTAGGGTTTTCTAGGGTTTAGGGTTTTCTAGGGTTTAGGGTTTTCTAGGGTTTAGGGTTTAGAGTTAAAAAGGTGTTAATACTGGCGTTCATCTCGGTGTCTATCATCAAGGGTTTAGGGTTTAGGGTTTACTAGGGTTTACGTATGTATATTATTTTGTATGAACTTTATTAGTGTCTATGAGGGTGAATTAGGGTTTAGGGTTTTCTAGGGTTTAGGGTTTTCTAGGGTTTAGGGTTTTCTAGGGTTTAGGGTTTGTGTGCAGCGGGGCTGTGACCCCGTATCTGAGCTGTCTACGGAGCTCCGCGCTGCTCTTATTTCAGCAAAAATTAAAAAAAGTAAAATGCTCGCGCAAATGGGGAGAAACAAAACAGAGTGTTTACACTGTATGGCCACGGCACTCAAAGTAGGGTTTAGGGTTTTCTAGGGTTTAGGGTTTATCGGGTTTATTAGGGTTTCTCAGGGGTTTTCAGGGTTTAGTGGGGTTTATGAGGGTTTATGAGGGTTTATTAGGGTTTGTGGGGGTTTATTAGGGTTTATTAGGGTTTGTT
>NW_013575452.1:1167-1587 GCF_000499745.2 Eimeria mitis | reverse complement strand
TCGGGTTTATTAGGGTTTCTCAGGGGTTTTCAGGGTTTAGTGGGGTTTATGAGGGTTTATGAGGGTTTATGAGGGTTTATTAGGGTTTGTGGGGGTTTATTAGGGTTTTTTAGGGTTTGTGAGGGTTTATTGGGGTTTATGAGGGTTTATCAGGGTTTATTAGGGTTTAGGGTTTAGGGTTTAGGGTTTACAGGAGTATGAGGAGTTGACTTCGTTTTTTGCTTCATTCGAAGACTCTGCGGTTGTGGGTTCTTTGCTGCACACGCAGATGCTCTTGGTGAGCTAGGGTTTAGGGTTTAGGGTTTACGAGGGTTTACGAGGGTTTACGAGGGTTTATGAGGGTTTATGGGGGTTTATGAGGGTTTATGAGGGTTTACAAGGGTTTAGGGTTTGTGGTGGTTGCAGTGTAAAGAGATGTGT
>NW_013575452.1:0-1067 GCF_000499745.2 Eimeria mitis | reverse complement strand
CTGCACACGCAGATGCTCTTGGTGAGCTAGGGTTTAGGGTTTAGGGTTTACGAGGGTTTACGAGGGTTTATGGGGGTTTATGAGGGTTTATGAGGGTTTATGAGGGTTTATGAGGGTTTACGAGGGTTTAGGGTTTGTGGTGGTTGCAGTGTAAAGAGATGTGCGCTCTGCTGCGCCTCCGCATCAACAAATTGTGTGATCTCGGTAGATGACGCAGCAGCAGCAGCAGCAGCAGCAGCAGCAGCAGCAGCAGCACCAGCAGCAGAAGCAGCAGCAGCAGCAGCAGCAGCAGCAGCAGCAGCAGAAGCAGCAGCAGCAGCAGGAGAAGCAGCAGCAGCTGCTGCTGCAGCTGCAAGAGGAATAGATAGTGGCAACAGCAGCAACAGCAGCAACGCTAACATGGAGCTGCTGCAGCTGTTGCTGCTGCTGCTGCTGCATCGACAGCAGCAGCTGCTGCTGCTGCTCTATCACCAGCAGCAGCAGCAGCTGCTGCTGCTGCTGTATCATCAGCATCTGCTGAGTTGCAGCAGCAGCAGCAAACTAGGGTTTAGGGTTTAGGGTTTAGGGTTTTGTCAAGGGAACAAACTCTGGCGACGGCCTTTTAGGGTTTAGGGTTTAGGGTTTGTGCGGTCTCGCTCTGTCTCCCCTAGCTTCCTTCGGAACCTGCAGGAGCTGCAGCAGCAGCAGCAGCTGCTGCTGCTGCAGCAGCAGCAGCAGCAGCAGCAACGCAATAGCAGCAGCAGCAGCTGCACCAGCAGCAGCAGCAGCAGCAGCAACACACTAGCAGCAGCAGCTACACATTAGCAGCGGCAGCAGCAACGCAGTAGCAGCAGCAGCAGCAGCAACAGCTGCAGCAGCTGCTGCAGTAGCAGTAGCAGCAGCAGCAGCAGCAGGACTGTTTGCTTAGTATCAACCCCCCACAGCTCACATGGTGGCGCTAGGGTTTAGGGTTTAGGGTTTAGGGTGTAGGGTTTAGGGTTTCGCGCGAGTAAAATGTAGGGGGGTCGGGCGGAGGGTTTATAATATATACATATATATATATATATATATATATATATATATATATT
>NW_013575451.1:2332-2403 GCF_000499745.2 Eimeria mitis | reverse complement strand
AATGCCGAGAGTTCTGCGGGTTGAGCACTACGGAAAATAGACGAAACTGTGTCTATGCGCGCGATTCCCTC
>NW_013575451.1:1852-2116 GCF_000499745.2 Eimeria mitis | reverse complement strand
TCCTCACTTTGTCGTTGCTTCCTTGCTATTCCGTGCTGGGACGCACCTCTAATCGCCTTGAAGGAGACGGAAACAGTGGCAACAGATCTTTATAACCGATTATGAAGCTGTATGTGAGCTGTCTTGGTAGTGACGATGCCATAGCAGGGGCATGTCGATCCACTGCAACGAGAAATACGGATGGTGGTTTCTTTCCCCGCGTGCCATGTGGAGCATCTGCGTAGGACGTACCAAGGTGCGCTTGGCGCGGTTCCAAACCAGCAC
>NW_013575451.1:694-1137 GCF_000499745.2 Eimeria mitis | reverse complement strand
CCTACAATAGGGCAGTTGTATTTTATTCGTTAGTGCCATAGTATCCCTCATTGGCTGCAGTTTTGCATTTTTGTGTTGCATGCTGGCTTGTCGCCAGTACTGTCAGGTATCTACACTCACAGCAACCTACTACATGGGGGCCTCGTGGGTGGCAGTCGCAGCCGACTGGCTGCGGTGGCCCAAGGTGGCATCCACGAGCAGACCCGGTAGGTCCCAAAGGGATGTGACGGCGACGGCCCCCAGCAGGCCATAACTATGTTCTAACATTTTAATTCGCTAATATACGACCTACAAGCATTTCGTTCTGGCACGTACTTAATTTTTGGCCTCCAGCGCAGGTTTCAATATCTATACCCTGAGCCGTGGCACAGGGACGGCGTTGCGTAGTGTCGCTCTCGGTCTTACTTCTCAGTCCGACTATTTATTACATTCAAGAGTACAAG
>NW_013575451.1:0-594 GCF_000499745.2 Eimeria mitis | reverse complement strand
GACGGCGTTGCGTAGTGTCGCTCTCGGTCTTACTTCTCAGTCCGACTATTTATTACATTCAAGAGTACAATTCGAGCAGTCAGGTGGCGGATTCAAGTTACTAATGAAAAGAAAGTTTACTCATCTTAGACGGGAAAGGACGATTTCGCCCACATTCTCCCCTGCCGCGTTGTACCCCAGGGCACTACACTTCCGACCACTCGCGCACCCCCACACAGTCGCAGTTGTAGGGTGAAACAAATGAATAGCATAAACACTGTCGCAGTACTTTACGTTTCATGTCGCAATGCAGTTGTTTATATTGAATTGCGCACAATTGGTGCGCCGACTTGCACGACCGTCAGAAGCGGTTGCGGGAATCGATTGCGGGGGACTGTCCCTCGAGTACGCCAAGCGACAACCATGCCCCCGTGCAACTACCGAACACAGAAGATTCGCACTGCATTTTTCATTTGTAGAAAGAAGCTCAACCAGATACCTCTCGTGCACTGGGATGAGAGGAGTCCATTAGTTCTGAGCGCATGCGTATACGGCGCAGGTCACGATTACCCGGTGGAAGCTTTGAACGCCCCAAGGACAGCCGCACAGTTGGAG
>NW_013575450.1:1921-2403 GCF_000499745.2 Eimeria mitis | reverse complement strand
AAGGTATAAAACGTAAAACTAAAAAAATTAAAAAGATGAAATATATAAAATAAATAAAGAAATAGATAGATAGATAGAGAGAAACAAAAACAAATAAAAAATAGATAGATAGAAAACAACAAAAACAAATAGAGAAATAGATATATAAAAAAAAAAAAAAAAGAAATAGGTAGATAGAGGCGAAAACAAATAAAGAAATAGATAGATAGAGAGAAAAAAACAAAAATAAATAAATAGATAGAGAGAAACAAAAACAAATAAAGAAAACAAATAAAGAAAGAGATAGATAGAAAACAACAAAAACAAAAAAAGAAATAGATAGATAAAGAAAACAAAAACAAATAAATAAATAAACAAAGATAGAGAGAGATAGAGACAGATACAAAAACAAAAAAACAAAAATAAAAACAGACGAAGATAAAAATAAAAACAAAAACAAAAAACAACTATATATATATATATATATATATATATATATACAT
>NW_013575450.1:823-1039 GCF_000499745.2 Eimeria mitis | reverse complement strand
CGGCTCATATAAACCCCTTTTTATTGTATAGCGAAACAAATTTTACTTTTTCGTTTTTTGTTTTTTTTTTGTTTTCTTTCTTTTTTTATTCTTTATAAATAAATTTAATTAAATATTTTTTTGTGTTTCTTTTTCTTTCTCTTCTTTCTCCTCCCCTGCATGCATTCTCTTTTCTCTTTCTCTTGATCATCATACCATCCATATCTTTATTAATTA
>NW_013575450.1:0-723 GCF_000499745.2 Eimeria mitis | reverse complement strand
TTTTTTTTTTTTTTTTTTTAGGGTTTAGGGTTTAGGGTTTAGGGTTTAGGGTTTAGGGTTTGTGTTGCAGTGATAACATTATACGACAGCGAAGATACGCAGAAGACAAAGGAATATTATCGAGAGTTTATGTGTTGTTTTTCTCGTGATGAGGCCGCCGGAGAAACAAAAATAACAAACCCAATACAGCTTCTTTCTCTTTTATTAGATAATAGTTCTGTTGCTTTTAGGTGGTTAAGAGATATTAAAACTGCTGCTGATCAAGCTGCTGCTGCTGCTGCTGCTGCTGCTGCTGCTGCTGCTGCTCCAGCTCCTGCTGCTGCTGCAGGGGGTAGTAGCAGCAATACACCACCTGCTGCTCCTGCTCCTGCTGCTGCTCCTGCTGCTGCTCCTGCTGCTGCTGCTCCTGCTGCAGCAGCAACAACGCAGCAGGAAACAAGAAATGAGGTTCGTTGTTCTTTCTTTTCTTTTTTTTGTTTTTTTGTTTGTTTACTTATTTTGTTTGTTTTTGTGTGTTTATTTATTTTCTTTTTGTTTTTGTTTTTGTTTGTTTTTGTTTGTTTTTATTTCTTTTGTTTTTTTGGGTTGAATATAAATATTAATGTAAATATAAATATAAAATATATACGATAAATATATATATTTAAATATATATATACACATATATATTTATATAATATATATATCTATATATAATATATATATATATATATATATATATAT
>NW_013575449.1:761-2493 GCF_000499745.2 Eimeria mitis | reverse complement strand
TATATATATATATATATGTATTTCCCGGGGTGTTGATATCTTTCTACATAGATTATAAATACATACATACTATATATATATATATATATATATATATATATTATATATATGTTTGCAGGCGCGGGAGAACATAGACGGAATGACGGGGGCGATGAAGCCGCTCTGCATCCCCTTTGAGCAGCCCCCGCTGCCGGAGGGTACCCGGTGCTTCTTCACGGGTCGCCCGGCGAAGCGCTGGTGTTTGTTTGGTAGGAGTTATTAGCTGTTTCAGTTGAAATATAATAAAAATATATTATATATTATATATTATATGTAATTTAACTTATTTTAATGGTATATAATAATATATATGTAACACTGACACCAGGCACAGAGGGGACCTGTAGCCCTCGCCCCCCACGTGGTTTGAGTTTTGGGGTTGGGTATTTATTGCCCCCTACACAGTCGAAAACTCTCAGCAGCAACAGCAGCAGCAGCAGCTGCTGCTGCTGCTGCTGCTGCTGCAGTTGTGAAGCTGTTGATGTTTTAGTGCCTGCAGCAAAGCGGCCTGCGGGGGGAACCCACCGTTCCGTGCATTTATATGTGGTGTACAAATAAAACCACAAACAAACCGAAATCAATAAAGTATTTATAACACATCTACGAATTCGCTGGTCTTCACGCAGCGTTGCTGCTGCTGCAGATGCTGCAATTGCTGCTGCTGTTGCTGCTGCTGCTGCTGCTGTTGCTGCTGCTGCTGCTGTTGCTGCTGCTGCTGCTGCTGTTGCTGCTGCTGCTGCTAGAGAAGGCATAGTGCGGGCTTGAGCTATTATCCTAAACCCTAGAGTTGCGCTGCTGTATGCCCTACACCCAAAACCCTCAGCATTCGATGAAGGGCGGTGGTGTGAACGACCTAAACCCTAGACCCTAAACCCTAAACCCTAAACCCTAGTATTGTGCTACCGTGAACCCTAAACCCTCAAAGCTCGATTAAGGGCGGTGGTACGAGCGGCGTTGACCGTAAACCCTAGACCCTGGACTTGAGGTACTGTAAACCCTAAACCCTAAACCCTAAACCCTAAACATTCGATGAAGGGTGTTTGTGTGAGCGTATCTGATGATACCGAGAAAAGACTTTAGCAGCCGAGAGGCCGCGCTGGCTTCGGTGTAAGAAACCCCAATTTGTCTCCCCCAAGGCAGACGGCAGCGGTTGCCTCTGCTCTGAATAAAAGAAAAGAGACAGAGGCGGTGCTGCATGCATGCTGCATGCCTCGGAGAGTAGTAGGCACAATGTTCGGAAGCCCGGCACCAAACGCGTGTCCCTATCACGTGTACACAAGCGGCTGGACTGGCCGGTGTCGCAGCACGCGTGAGTTGCTGCTGTGCAGAGCAGCAGCAGCAACAGCAGCAGAAGCAGAAGCAGCAGCAAAAGAAGCAGTGCAGCGCCAGCAAGCTCAAGCACAACCACAAGCACAGCAGGCACAAGCACAAGCACAAGCACAGCACTACCCACCACACTACTACTCTAACTACTACTACTGAATCACTGTAGCACATTGTGGCGCTGCCCAGTGACAGAAAACGGAGAAAGGAGACACAAAGGAGACACATCTCTAGGTCAACGCTCTGAAGCAGCGACGGGTGCTGGTGGTGCGTCGATGGCTGCTGAGCGATCTGAAGCGAAGCAACTGAAAGCAAAGCACCAACAGCAGCTGCTGATACAGTAGAGAAGCAGCAGCAACAGCAGCAACTG
>NW_013575449.1:388-661 GCF_000499745.2 Eimeria mitis | reverse complement strand
AAAGCAAAGCACCAACAGCAGCTGCTGATACAGTAGAGAAGCAGCAGCAACAGCAGCAACTGCTGCTGCTACTGCAGCCGATCCAACAGCTGATGCAGCAACTGCTGCATATTTAAAAGTCAAGGGAAGCTGATGTCTCCCTGTATTCCGGAGCAGCTATCTGCTGCAGCGGGGGCGGGCCCATGGGCGCGGGCTGAGCAGGGGGCGGGTTCGCCCCAGACGTGCGAAGCATCTCCAGCACTTCTTGTTCCACTGTACATACACATCCACATA
>NW_013575449.1:0-288 GCF_000499745.2 Eimeria mitis | reverse complement strand
ATATATATATATATATATATATATATATATATATATATATATATATATATATATGTATGTATGTATGCATGTATGTATGGCTCAGCAGAGGAGATAGACGCGCTATGCCTCGAACCCGGGACCGCCTCAAAAGGTTTGTTCCTTTGTTCAGGATGCTGGATGGCTGTGAGGCTGTTTGTTAGCTGTATGTATGCGTGTGTGTGTGTGTGTGTGTGCGCGTATGTGTGTGTATGTATGCATGTGCGTGTGTGTGTTTGCATATATATATATATATATATATATATATAT
>NW_013575448.1:1931-2583 GCF_000499745.2 Eimeria mitis | reverse complement strand
GCTGCTGCTGTTGTTGCTGCTGCTGCTGTTGTTGCTGCTGCTGCTGCTGTTGTTGCTGCTGCTGCTGCTGCTGCTGCTGTTGCTGCTGCTGTTGTGCTGCAGAGGGAAGACGACTGGGAGTTTACTGGCAGCAAATTCGATATATGATGACTGCAGCAGCAGCAGCAGCAACAGCAACAAACGCCGTGAAAGACACAAGCAGGTTACCAAGCAGTAGCAGCATAAACAGCCACAACAGCAGCAGCTGCTGCTGCTGCGGCAGCGCGGTTCTGTGGTGTTAGAGATGCAACACCAGCAGCAGCAGCAGCAGCAGCAGCAGCAGCAGAAGCAGCAGCAGCAGCAGCAGCAGCAGCTTTATCAGGAGCCGTGTTCGCTTCGTTTTGTCTTCTGTCTCAGCACTGGAAGCTGTAGCAGCAGCAGCAGCAGCAGCAGCAGTGTGCTGCTGCTGCTGCTGCTGCTGCTGCTGCTGCTGCTGCTGCTGCTGCTGCTGCAGTCTCACCAGCACACTGCTGCTGCTGCTGCAGCAGCAGCAGCAACAGTGTGTTGCAGCAGGCTGCTGACAAAGAGTTGGTGGGGCTGCAGCAGCAGCAGCAGCAGCAGCAGCAGTTGCAGCAGCAGCGACTGCAGCAGCCGCAGCTGCAGCAGGTGCTGT
>NW_013575448.1:1195-1831 GCF_000499745.2 Eimeria mitis | reverse complement strand
CAGCAGCAGCAACAATAAAAACTCAAATGCCTTAGGGAACCCATGAATCTCCCGCTGCTGCTGCTGCTGCAGAAACAGCCGTTGCAGCAGCAGCAATTGCACCAGCCGTAGCTGCAGCAGGTGCTGCTGCTGCTGCTGCTGCACCTGCTGCAGCAGCAGCAGCAGCAGCAGCAGCAGCAGCAGCAGCAGCTAATGAGTTTGTCATTCGTGTGGTGTTGTTTACCTCTGAAGGGAGGAAATTTTGCTGAATTTGTTTGCAGTGACAAAACAGAAAAAAAAAAAGATATTTAAATTAGGGTTTATTAGGGTTTAGGGTTTAGGGTTTAGGGTTTTAGGGTTTAGGGTTTAGGGTTTAGAGTTTGCTGAGCAGGGTATGATACTTAGTTTATATTGCTTAGTGTTTATTGTTTTTATGTTTTGTGGTTTAGGGTTTTAGGGTTTAGGGTTTAGGGTTTAGGGTTTAGGGTTTAGGGTTTAGGAGGGCTGAGGTGTATAGGCAGCTCCGGGGTGCCGCCGCCGCAGCCAAAAATTTTTTATTTTTTTATAACAAAATAATAAAATAAATAAAATAAAAAATAAAATAAAAATATAAATAAAATAAATAATATAAATAAAATAAATAATATAAATTAAAAG
>NW_013575448.1:579-935 GCF_000499745.2 Eimeria mitis | reverse complement strand
ATTTTTTTATAACAAAATAATAAAATAAATAAAATAAAAAATAAAATAAAAATATAAATAAAATAAATAAAATAAATAAAATAAATAATATAAATTAAAAAGAAAATAAATTCTTTTATATACTGCGGCTACTCTGTGTATAGTAGCAGCTGTATCTAGCGCTGCTGCTGCTGCTGCTGTAGCTGCTGCTGCTGTAGCTGCTGCTGCTGCTGTAGCTGCTGCTGCTGCTGCAGCTGCTGTTGCTGCTGCTATAATAATAAATAAATAAATAAATAAATAAATAAATAAATAAATAAATAAATAACAACAAGAATATAATAATATTATATATAATATTATTTTTATAGAAAAAAAAA
>NW_013575447.1:913-2313 GCF_000499745.2 Eimeria mitis | reverse complement strand
TGGAGGCTTCCCGCATTACGGCACACAAAAGGGGCGACAGGAACTTCCATGTCTTTTATCAGCTATTGAGAGGTAAGGAATTTGTCTCGCATGGAAGACGAATGCCATCTCCATAGCACAGAAGATTTTTAGATTTTTTGCGACAGCAAGCAGAGGTGGGAGGTTCCTGTTTATAGTGACGGCGAGCCAACTGTGGGTGGGGCACCGTTCAAAGTTCACATTAAGTAAATATTCTTCTTGCACTTGCGGTGTATTCCAGGCACGAGTGACGAGCTGCGCGAATCTATGAGGTTGGCAAGTGACGAAGGGGCCTACCGAATGTTAAGGCCTGCGGAATCCCACAATTTCTTGCAGAAACTCTTCTCCAAAGAACAGAACGCAACTCGCCTGAGCGGAGTAGATGGCGCTGAAGGCAATGCTCAGGTCCCTCTTCAAGTGGATCAGGTCCAGCAAACCTATGTTCATCGGATTTGCATTCGTTTAGTTCGACTAGATGCTACGTATGATTCATGCAAAACAAGCTTCTGGTGGACGTCGCAGTCAAACTATTCGATTGTTGCATATCCGTGGCTTGAGTTGCTTCCAGAGGCCCCATTTCCTGACAGTGTCTTCTTATGCCTATACATCTTATGGTGTGCATGCTTTCCTGCACAGGAAAATTTCAAGCTAATGGTGAGAGGATTCAAGCGTGCGGAGTTCTCACCTGCTGAAATCACTGAATTGCTGCAGCTACTGGCCGGCCTTCTTCACCTGTCCAATGTTTCTCTAACGGAATGCGACGGGGATATTTTGCAGCTGAAGGACACAGCCTCGCTTGAGGCACTCGAGAACGCATCTTTGTTGCTGGGGCTAGAGCAAGAGGAGCTTGAAATTTTGCTGCAGTGTCGCTGTATGCTTTTGAAGGGGGATATCCTTTTCACACATAGGAATGAGCAGCAAAGCGCCAGTGCCCGATGTTCTCTAATCAAGTTCATCTATAGCCGCATCTTTGACTATATAGTGCATCGACTAAACAAAAGTGCTGCACGACATATAACAAAGCATGGAAAGCAGCACAGCGAAGCTATCAACAGGAGCAAGACAATTGGCAGTAAGCATCAACCATGATACCCGGTGTACCAGGTCACACTGCCTTGTACGCCGATTCCGCCTCCTTAGCTACTTGTTACGGAAGTATCTCCAGACTTGAAATGATGACTGTGACTGAGTGCCATTGAAGTGAGTGGCACAATCGGGAGTTCATGGTCGTGTCTCGGAAAGGGCATGATGGAGAAAAATACGCCCGCATGCTACGTGTCTGCGGTATCATGTGTTATTACCTTCAGTTCTTGACATCTACGGTTTTGAGTCCTTTGGGCTGGAAAACGGACTGGAGCAGCTCTGCATCAATTATGCAAACG
>NW_013575447.1:0-854 GCF_000499745.2 Eimeria mitis | reverse complement strand
GACCTAGAGCTCAGCCTCCTTTCTAGCCTGCCAGACACGTCCGCGCTTCTCCGGGATTTACACGAAGGCGTGTTCCGGCGCTTGGATGACTCCTGCAGACTCCTGGCCCAGGGGCAGCCAAGAGACGACACGCACTTCTGGAACGGCCTCTTCACTTACTGCGCCTCAAACCAGCATCTACAGAACCACACGGGCATGCAGCAGATGCAACGAAGTAACCAGGAACTTGCCATCCCACGCAACCAGCACATCCTGTTCTGTCTCAAGGGAGCCAACGGGATGCAAGCAGCGGAGGCCGCTGCCAACGGGACACTACTGCAACATCTGCAGCAAGAATACCTGACTTCCATCGGCCTCGTGGGAGCGCCGCAGCTTCAGACGCGGAAAGCGGGAGGAGGACTGATAGGAGGCCCGTCAGCTGCTGGCAAAGTGCAGGAGAGGGTGTTTGCTGTCAAACACTTCGCTGGCACGGTGCTATATGGCACAGATGGCTGGCTAGAATTGAACAACGACAGAGTGAGACACCCGCGCAGTGCAGCACCTAGTTCCTATGTGAAGCTCAAGTTGCCTTGGCTACAACAGCCTGCTACGTATAAGTTATGTGCGCCTACAGATCGAGCATGAGCTGGAACGTCTCGTGGCGAAGTCCACGAAGTCGCTTATGCGGCAAGCAATGCAGCAGCACGAGGAGAGTCAGAAGCAGGAGGGAATCGGCCTGGCAGGCGCAGGCGGCGGTCAATTCTCCTCCATAACAAAGCGTTTTTTGAAGAGCGTGAAGGACCTGAACCAGGAGTTACAGGGACCGCAGATGCAACTTCACTTCATACGGTGTTTCATTCCAAATTGCCAGATGA
>NW_013575446.1:1672-2584 GCF_000499745.2 Eimeria mitis | reverse complement strand
CCCCCCCCCCCCCTCTCTCTCTCTATATATATATATATATTTTTTAATTTTTTTTTGTTTATTTCTCTTGTTTACTGCATGTTTTTTTTCTGTTTTATTTTCTTTTTTTTTTTCTACTTATTTTCTGTTTCTTTACTTCCCCCTCCCCCCAGATTGTTCTTCCTTTCGTTTTCTTTTTTTTACGTTTCAGAGTATAAACTTTAATGTTTCAGTGTTTAGGGTTTACTTGTTCAGGGTTTAGGGTTTAGGGTTTAGGGTTTAGGGTTTGTGTTTTTTTTTTTTGTGCAGGTTTGAAGGTACAGTGGGTTTACAGTTCGATAAGTACAGAGGATCCTCTCGTTTATGGAATAGAGCTTTATATGGAATGTTATTTTTAAGATATTCAAATATAGAGCCGAAGCTTTGTTCTGCATTGGATACAGTGTATACATTTTCCCCTGAACTAGTAGCGATCCTCAGCAACAACGAAATGTATGATAAGGTGCCCGGAATATTACGTAAGTTCTGTCGGTTTTCATGATTTATTTTTGTTTTTTCTTGTTTTATTCGTTTTATTTATTCAAAATAATTTAAAATATCCAAAAAAAAAACGAAATTTCGCCAGAATTTCATCTTTTTCAGAATGGGGTGTATATGCAGCTTTTGCAAGTTTCCACCGTTCAACTTTTTTTGTTTTTTTTCGTTTTTTTTTGGATTTTCTTTGTTTTTTTGTGTTTTTTTTTTGTTTTTTTTTGCGTTCAGCTTGTGTTTCCGTCACGTTTCTGAATGCAAGAACAATTTTGGGTGGTTTAGAGCTTTGGGGCCCCTCCGTGAAGGTGGGTATTAGCCCCCCAAAAGACCCAGCAGCATATTCAAGTTTTGAAAATTTCGCTCATGAACTGATGGCGACGAAAGCTGACAGCGGCGACGGGA
>NW_013575446.1:1153-1572 GCF_000499745.2 Eimeria mitis | reverse complement strand
ATACAGTGTATACATTTTCCCCTGAACTAGTAGCGATCCTCAGCAACAACGAAATGTATGATAAGGTGCCTGGAATATTACGTAAGTTCTGTCGGTTTTCATGATTTATTTTTGTTTTTTTTTGTTTTATTCGTTTTATTTATTTTAAATAATTTAAAATATCCAAAAAAAACAACGAAATTCCGCCACAATTTCATCTGTTTCAGAATCGGGTGTATATGCAGCTTTTGCAAGTTTTCAGCTTTCCACCGTTCAACTTTTTTTGTTTTTTTTCGTTTTTTTTCGTTTTTTTTCGTTTTTTTTGGATTTTCTTTGTTTTTTTTGTTTTTTTTTGTTTTTTTTTGCGTTCAGCTTGTGTTTCCGTCACGTTTCTGAATGCAAGAACAATTTTGGGTGGTTTAGAGCTTTGGGGCCCCTCT
>NW_013575446.1:988-1053 GCF_000499745.2 Eimeria mitis | reverse complement strand
AACTTGAAATGTTTTCTATGGGTTCAACTACAGACTACGTGCAGGCGCAGGCGGTAAGCAGCAGA
>NW_013575446.1:0-888 GCF_000499745.2 Eimeria mitis | reverse complement strand
AACTTGAAATGTTTTCTATGGGTTCAACTACAGACTACGTGCAGGCGCAGGCGGTAAGCAGCAGAAAAAAGAGAAACCACGCGGAATTTTCACGGAATAAATTACTTTTCTTATTCTTTGTTTTATATTTATTTATTTTTTCAAAAAATAAATCAAAATGATGCAGAATTCAAAGAGAACGATGCGTGTTCATGTTCGAGTTGCACTAGAAAATAATTTCGTTTTATCCATGGATTAGAGGCTTACAGTTGACTTATTAAAAAAATAAAAAAAAAAAATTAATATTTTTATATTATATATTATATTTTCGATTGAATTCATGAAAAAAGAAAAAAAAGAATTAAAGTGCGGTTTCCACTTTTTTTTTTCGGGTGTATGCGCAGGTCCGAGCAAACGCAATACAAAAACTTTTGCAAGGAAGCGGCCCATTTTTACTTACTTTTAAAAAAGGAATAGAAGAAATGCCAATTCAAGTTGATGGAGAATTTTTTATTGTTCATAAACTTACGAGTGTTTCTGTGCAAAAGTTTGGGTCTTATGGTGTATTAAAATACACAGGAAAATAAAAAAAATATATTTGAATTATATTATATATGTATATATATATTTATATATATTAAATTATATATTTATATATATTAAATTATATTGTTAGGGATTTTCTTTGTTTATTTTAATATATTTCATTCTTTATTTATAATACAGCCAAAGGCTGATACTAATGCAGCAACTACTCATATGAACACCAACCTAAATAAATAAATAAATAAATAAATAAATATATATATATTCATTTATATATATATATTTCTGTTTATTTTTATATGCATATATATATATATATATATATATATATATATATACCGCAGGTTAAGCAAAAACTTCTCT
>NW_013575445.1:1953-2405 GCF_000499745.2 Eimeria mitis | reverse complement strand
TTCAGGAAGGGGAGCCTTCCTCTCCTTTTCTGGTGTTCCTCGATTAAGAATCCCAATAAAGAATATCATTGATATTTATTTTTAGTTTATTTATTCTTTTTAAATTATTTTTTCTATTTCATATTCTCCCAATAGCATCAGCTAGTGCTCCTAGACGCTGTATAACAACTAGGCACGGGCGGAAACAGAAAGAAAGCGGTATACTTTAAGTATTGTTTCTTTCTTTGTTTCCTCCCGCCAACAAATAAAGGTTTATATTTTCTTCTTTTTTCTTCTTTTTTCTTCTTTTTTATCAATGGGATCAGAGATCAATGCCGCTGTATTCTGTATTCATCTTTCTTTGTGTCGCCTATTGACTTAATAATAATCTAAGAAAGGCGAAATGATAGAGTAGAGATGAGCTATTTATTTATGTTTAAAGTATTATATTTATAATTATAATATATATGGTG
>NW_013575445.1:439-1934 GCF_000499745.2 Eimeria mitis | reverse complement strand
CCCCTTTCCTTCTCTGTTTCAGATCCCCTATACACTTCATCTTTATTTATTTTCATATTATTTCCCTCTCCATTACTTTTTCTTTAAATATATAAATTTTATAAAGAAATACACACGAGCTACACCCCAGGTCATGGCGGTGTACATACACCCCATGCCAGTTCACATCACTTATACAACCGAAGAACCCTAAGGTTTTCAGCATAGAGCAGTTGGGGTGTATCTCCAGCTGCGTGTGCACGATACACAGGAAAGCAGCAGCAGCAGCAGCAGCAGCGGGAGAAGCAGCAGCAACAGCAACAGCAGCAGCAACAGCAGCAGCTGCTCTCATCTACCACTGTTGCAGCTGCAGCAGCTCGAGCAGCAGCCTGCCCCCAGCAACCAGCTAGCTGCTGCTGGGTATAAGAAAGAGGTTACCTGCTGCAGGGTGGATGCTTCCCTGCAGCAGCAGCAGCAGCAGCAGCAGCAGCAGGAGCAGCAGCAGCAGCAGCAGGAGCAGCAAAAGTATAATAATAAATATAACAAGGAGGAGGGTACTGTATGAGTGAAGATGAGAGTGCGTATATTTTCTGTATTGGGTAATCGAAGTGTGGGAGAATGTATATTCCCGTTGCTGCAGCAGCTGGTTCTGCTGCTGCTGCTGCTGCTGCTGCTGCTCAGCAGCAGCAGCAGCACAAACGCAGCACGATCATCATGGGCTACATTCAGACCGGGTGAAGGGAGAAAAGGAATGGAGGATATACTAACAAACACACCCTGGCACATGCCTGGTTACGCTATAGATGATATGACGAGTGAGGGGGACTTCGGCCCTTGGTCTGGTGCTGCCTCTTATGTGCGCCCAGCAGCACAAAGAAACTACAGAGATAGATTAGCAGATAGAGAAAACAAATTCGGTTTTCCTTTTTTCCAAAAAGCTAAACAACTCTTTCATACCACAAATAAAAAAGCTAAACTACCCGCCATGCATACCATCGGCGCCACTATCTTTCTCATCATCAGCTGGTATTTCGTTCGTCTTGGCGTTAAACAATACTTCGTGAGATATATACAACCAGGGGTTAGGGTCTAGGGTTTAGGGTTTAGGGTTTAGGGTTTAGGGTTTAGGGAGAGATGCGTGGGTTTAGGGTTTTGCGGAGGGTTTAGGGTTTAGGGTTTAGGGTTTATGCTGAGCTCACTTCTGTTGTTATTTGGTGGAATGTTTACAGTGTGTTAGGGTTTAGGGTTTCGCTGCGCTCTAGGGTTTAGGGTTTTGACGTGTTCTAGGGTTTAGGGTTTTGTTGCGAGCTAGGGTTTAGGGGGGTCTAGGGCAGCAGGCAGGGCATCCATCTGCAGGGCGACTACACCCTTCAGCATTAAGGGTTTAGATATTAGGGTTTAGGGTTTAGGGTTTGTTGTATAGTGTTTAGGGTTTAGGGTTTAGGGTTTGTTGTTTAGGGTTTAGGGTTTAGGGTTTAGGGTTTCTGTGTGTTTGCAGATTGTGCCTCTCGAGGGG
>NW_013575445.1:0-339 GCF_000499745.2 Eimeria mitis | reverse complement strand
GTTGTATAGTGTTTAGGGTTTAGGGTTTAGGGTTTGTTGTTTAGGGTTTAGGGTTTAGGGTTTAGGGTTTAGGGTTTCTGTGTGTTTGCAGATTGTGCCTCTCGAGGGAAAGCTAACAGGAGAACCTTTTCCTCCTGCTCGTGAGGGTAAGGGTTTGTGTTTGAGGGTTTAGGGTTTAGGGTTTAGGGTTTAGGGTTTAGGGTTTATACTGCTCTTGTATGTTTCCTCGTCGCCGCCTGCGCGTTACTCCCTGCATGTTGTACCGCGCGTATATTCAAGGGTTTAGGGTTTAGGGTTTAGGGTTTAGGGTTTTATATATATATATATATATATATATAT